>NC_072014.1:40000-236665 GCF_027791375.1 Indicator indicator | reverse complement strand
CAAAATGAAATAGAAATCGCATGCTCGGCGATTTTCCTTCCCACGCCACAAAGTGTGAACTCGGAATGGGCAGCTCCTACTCAGAACATTGCCACATGATTGCAATGACCCCCAGGCTTGTGGACTTTGTAGTAAGACAGCAGTCATGGAGAATGAGACCGGTTCTGAAAGCGGGCAAAGCGGGGCCAAAGGGAGGTGAAAAAGCTTTGCAAAACCTTCCAGACTTTTTGTCCATGCAGGGAAAGCATCGGTAATAAAAAGAGAGAAGAAGAATAAAAAAAAATAATAAAAAATTACCATATTACAAGTCCCACTTCAATATCTACAAACAGTATATTACATAGCAACAACTAATGACAGCTATTACCAACACCCAAGAGAAAGAACTAGACCATCTCTTTATGTGGGTTACACCAACATGCACAAGCACAATCTTCTGGTTGGAGAATATTCTAAATCACAAGTCAACTTTAACAAGTACTTTTACAAGAGCCTTTACTCCTGTGCAAAGCTCTGTGTATAAACAGAAGCACTGTACACAACGTAAGAACCCCACAACGTGATACCGTAACAGTAGTGGTGGAACAAACCCCGTCACACAAACCAACCCCAACACAAAACACACACAAGGCAATAACAAACACCTCACAATCCACAACGTGGTGGGGTGTGGCGAACAACAGGATAGCCACCTCCGATGACTAATACCAACCCAGAAAAAGCCCCGTACCCCACTACACCCAACCAAATGAGACATTCAAAAACGTATCCACAAACCCCTAGCTGCAGTACATGACCATCATGGTTGATTGTGGGCAAAAGCACCCAAACACCCACCTGCGGTGTATTATATCGCCCTCCCCCACCTCCCACCAAATGCTCAATTTTATATACATAATACATTACAAGAGTGGAAATAGTCAAGAACTAACCGCAAACCTTCACAGAATCAGCTAGCTACAAAGTGGAAATAGCAATTATGATAGACACAGGAAGATTCCTGAACACAAATATAATATAAAGCCATTATAACACAAATTCCAAAAGTACCAATAATCACAGAAACGTCCAGATTTGGAAAACGACCCTCTATACTCATCAAGTCCCACCCAGAATCCACTACAAGGAAACAGCCCATCTTTGAAAAGACCCTCAGAATCATCAAGTCCCAACCCAGACTCCTCTACAAGGACCAGCCAGCCTTGGAAAAGACCCCAGGAACAACAAGATCCCAACCCAGAATCCTCTACAAAGGAATCATCCGCATGGAAAAGACCCTCAGGATCCCCAATTCCAACCCAGAAACCTCTACAAGGAAACCATCCAGCTTTGGTGAAAAGACCCTCCATGGAGCACCAAGATCCAAACCCAAATCCCTCAACAAGGAAACCCCCATTCCAGTTAGGAAAGAGTGAACCCTCAGGGAGCACCAAGTCCAACCAGAAACCTCTAACCATGAAACAGCCAGCTGGAAAAGACCCACAGGCTCACCAAGTCCAACCCCAGAATCCTCTACAAGGAAACATCCAGCATGGAAATAGACCCTCAGGAGCACCAAGACCAACCCAGAAACCTCTACAAGTGAACAGCCAGCTGGAAAAGACCCTCAGTGATCATCAAGGTCCACACCCCAGAATCCTCTAACAAGGAAACACCAGCTTGGAAAATACCCCTCCAGTAGCACCAAGTACCAACCCAAATCCACTACAGTAAACAGACATGCTATGGAAAAGACCCTCCGGATCAACAAGACCCACCCATAAACCACTTCAAGAAACATCCATGTTGGAAAAGACCCTCAGGATCACCAAGTCCAACCCAGAAACCACTACTAGGGAAACAACCACTTGGAAAAGAACGCCATCAGGAGCACCAAGTCCAACCCAAATCCCTACAAGGAAACACCACCTATGGAAATGCTGACCCCTCAGGCAACACCAAGACCAACCCAGAAAACCTCTACAAGGAAACAGCCCAGCATGGAAAAGACCCTCAGGATCACCCAAGGTCCAACCCAGAATCCACTACAAGGAAACATCCAGGGGGATGCAAAGCCCCTCGGGGAGCCCACAAGTCCAACCTACAACCTACTCTGCAAGTCCTCACCCCTAAACCACAGCCCCCACGCACCACACGCCAAAACCACCAAGTCAAACACAGCCAGGCCTTGGACTCCACCACATTCCCAACGGAGCACCTTCAAATGCCGTGGATTTTTAATGTCCTTGTTAAGAGTGTGGCAAAAAATCTAAGCAAGGCAAGCTTATTCACACTAGAGATACCTTAGTTAATTGGGTGATCCATAGGGTTTTTGCAGAATCATTCTGTGTCAGAGTTATTCCATTAGCCTCACTAGGCCACACATAATAGAACATCATGAAAAGAACGAGCACACAGTAAGAAAAACAGCTTCACACAAAGTGTGTCAGGGGGCCTGTTCAATTCCAGCATGTTTGCTGTCACACAGAGATGAGAAATCGGGCCACTTGTTAAGGCTTCCAACATTTATCAGTATGGAATTCCAAACAGTACTTCCACCGAAGAATCCTCAATTTTTCCTAGCAACAGAAGCTTTTTTTCGTCCATATCAAAATCAAGCTCACATGAAACACTGACTTTCAAAATCAAACACAGAAACAACCAAGGATAGGAAGAGACCTCTCCAAGATCATCAATACCCACAGATCACCCCAACCCATACAAGTCAGCAAGAAACCATAGCACAAAGTGCCTCATCCGACCTCTTCTTAAAACCTAAATGGACGCTGGGCCCCACCACCACCTTTTGGCAGCCCCGTACTCTACCCAAGCCCACCACACACAGATCATATCACACAGTGGCCAGCCGACCAACACACCCAGCACAACCTTTTGTGTGCTCCCGGAAGTCTGTAACACAGAGAATAATGAACATTACCCTCAGGCCCTCAACTGGCAATACCCCTATAAAAAAACTGCATAATCAAGAGAGAACTTCTCTCCCTACCCATCGTTATGTTTACCAACACCATGCTGCATGACAACTGCAATTCTTCCTGCTAAATAAAACAACACAAGACTGACCCCAAATAGGAAACAGCTGAGAGATGTTTAAGGTTCAAGTTATCCATAGAAACAATATAGCAACATTATGAAATAAAATTGCCTTGGTGGTGCTGGGGAGGAGAAGCACAGCAGGAGCCATCAGTGAAGCAACATGCGGTCCAGAAGAGCCCAAGCAGAGCCTGGCTAGTTCTAGCAAGATAATAGTGGCCCAGCAGGGCCAGGTGAGGGGATTCTCCCCCTACTGCTCCAACACTGCTCAGACGCACACCTGGAGCTACTGGGTCCTTCTGGATGCCTCTGTTCCAGAAGAGGATCTGGAGGTTGCAGGAACGAGTGTTTCCCGGAGAAGGGCCATGAGGAGACATGAGCAGAGGGCTGGAGGCTCTGCCTCTGCTCCTCTTGGAGAGGAGATCAGACCTGGTCGAGAGAGTTTGGGGTATGTGCAGTCAGTGGAGAGGAGAAGGCTGCTCCCAGGAGACCCTTCTGGTGGTGGCCATTGCCAGGGATCTGAAGGGCCGGCTACCAGAAAAGCAGGGTGAGGGACTTTGGATGCTGGTGGTCAGGGAAGTGAAAGGACTGGGGGAATGTGGAGCAAAAACTAGACACAATTGGTAGCATGAGAATAGTAAGATAGGAAAAAGGAGAATGTTCCCCACATAGGGAGGAGTAGCCACAGGGCATAGGTGCCCAGGGCGGTGGTGGACAGCCTCATGCCAGCTGTATAAAGCAGCCAGGCAGGATTAGCTGTGAGCCCACCTGCTGGAATGTGAGGATGTCCCGCCCATGGCCGGTGGTTGTTGAATTAGAAAATCCATGGTCCCTTCCACCCCTGACAATTTCTATTGATTCTAACCTTCAAAAAGGCTACCACGCCAACCAAGTGGGAACTTGAAATAGAAAGAGGACAACGCAACACGCACAGAATCCGCAGTGTACACATGCCTTATCTCCTTCCCTGTGCCCAAATTCCAGTGCAAGCTCAGCTCCCTTTCAACGAACTGCATATTCCGACTGCTAGCTGTAATTTAGGCATCAATACAACCTGCAACCCATTCTGCTTCAGTCATCACAGAGTAAAGAAGTCTATGTCGACCTTAAATCACTCCTACATTGTCAAAACATACCTATGAGCTCAAATGCACATCACAGTTATTAGTCAAGAAAGCACAGAAGGAACACCACCAACCTTCGATCCCAGCACTATCCCCCCAAGAGTCAAAGAGCACAAAACCACAACTTTGCACTCAACCAGAAACAAAGACATTTGATTCCCATTGTCTCAGAATTGAGAAAAAAACTGAACTTCAGCTTTAATGATTGGATTACATACACATACAAAAAATCCCTTTGACAGAACTATGAAAAAGGCAGAAACCTTGTGGGTACAACACACAAAGCTCCCAGATCAATGCTAGAGCGGAAAAGGCCAACAGCAAATAGTATGATGAGTCAGACAAACACATCAGCTGCCCCGACACAACACAGCCACAGCATCCACTATTAAACCCCCTAAAGTAGTGGCTTTCAATAAGCTTTTTTCAATTTCTTACCTTATAAAACACAAATCAAACAAAACCCCAAAGCCAACAAAAAAACCCTCAAGACATAATAAAAAAAAACTAACAAAAACCACAACCAAACCCGCCAACAAAAACAAGAACTCCCAAACAAACAAAAACCCAAAAACATCCAAGCTTGAAAGACCTACATTTTCCTGAGCATAAAAAAGGCATCCCGGAAAAGGAACTGATCTTCCAAGAGCAGCAAACATGGAATACAGCTCTGAAGCAATGGGAATACCGCAGCTTCACCAGGACATGTTACACCTGAAAGAATCACCCAGCAGCGAACTCTGTATTCCTTATGTACATAACGAAAACAGCAGACAAGCAGTTATGCCTGAAACAAGAAGAAGCAAAGCTACCCTCAGAGACCTAACCTAAGTAACCAAAAAAACCCCAGCCCAAAAATAAAAAAAAAAGAAGACACAAAAATGTATTACAATCAGCAACATTGCAATCCTTTCCCCAAATCTTCATGCTGAAATCCAGCTATAAAAAAACTCTCAACAAAGTTGAATAAAATTCACAGACTCACAGAACCATTCAGGTATGTCAAAGCCCCTCATTGACACCAAGGGTCCAACCACAACCCTGACTCTAGCAAGGCTCACCCGCCTAAACCACAGCCCACAGGCCACCGACAGCCAAACCACCTGCAAACACCATCCAGCTTGGGGACTCCACCCACCTCCCTGCCGCACATTCCAACCCCTGACCACTCATGGGGCGGAAAAAATTCTTCCTCCTGACCAGTCTTACCCTAACCAGTTTAAGTATTTTGAAGCTGTTCCCTCTTGTTCTACAGCTAATGACTGTTGAGTAATATGAGCATCACCAAACTCTCCACAACCTCCTAACAGGGTAGTTGTAGACAGCAATGAGGACCTTCCCTCAGCCACCTCTTTTTTCAAACTGAACTGACTGTGTAGCATCCACCACTTACATGATCAATGTGAAGCAGCATCAGATTCATAATCAGAACGACACAGCTGCTAGCAATCAAACTTACATATCAGCTACATGAGTCTTGTTAAGAGTGAATGCTTACACCATGATCACAAGTTAACAATTACACGCAGACATATTTCTTACCTCCTCTCATAATCTGACACCACATCTACATAACTAGAATTACCACCATGAAATAAAATTTCTGCCACTGAATCTTCCACTTTGAAGCTCTAGGAATCTTTCTATGCTATATTCACACAAAAATGGTCAATCCTACACCCACCACATAGTTAACAACGATTACTCAGGTTTGTAGCTCAAACCCAACAAACACACAGAAAAAATACAGTTGGAAAGACCCCCTTAGGATCCCCAAGTCCAACCCCAACCACCCCAACACTGCAAGGCTAACACCCCCGAAACCACAGCCACCAAGCACCACAGCCAACCACCAATCAATACAACAGCCATGGCTTGGTGGACACCACCACTCCCTGCCCAGCCAATTCCAAACCCTGACCACTCTTTAAGCAAAAAAAACCTTCTTCCTGTCCAATCTGAACCTCCCCAGTTGCATGCTGTGAGGCCAATCCCAATTGTTCTGAGCTAAAAGATCTTTGATAAGAGAGCAGCAGCCAACCTCTTCCCACAACCACCTTCCAGGGAGCTTGTAGAGAGCCCTGAGGACTACCCCTCAGCCTTTCACTTATTCCATACTACCCATCCCCAGCTTCCTTCAGGTTGCTCTCATCACATTTCTTCTCCAGGCCCTCCACAGGCTTCCTTCCCCACCATCTGCACTCCCACCAACATCCCAAATATGTTACTGTTGTTGATGGAAATACTTTTTATATGATGAATCCATAGAATATGTCATTGCTGGAAGGGACCTCAAGGCTCACCCGTTATTCCAAACCCCCCTGCCAGTGCATGGACACCTCACACTACCAAGCAGGTTTCAACACATGCCACATCCACCCTGGCTGCAAAAAACCTCCAGGCGGAGGCTTTCCACCACCTCTGAGCCACCCTTCAGACCCTGGAAGGCCACAATAAGGTCTCCATGGACCTACTCACTCTCCAGACTGCACAGCCCCCAACTCTCTCCAGGTGCTGTCTCCATAGCAAGCAGGACCAGCCCCTGCATCATCCACATGGCCTAATCTCTGGACACCTTGCCAGCCCCCCCAGACCGAACCTGAAATACAGGCTCCATAATGGACTATCCAATATCTGAAGAGGCTACACGAAAGCGGGAGGGACTTTTTTGGAGGGTGTCAGGGAGTGAATGGGGGTAAAGAAGCAAAACAAGAAGTTGGGAGATTGTAGACTTGTAATATTGGAAGAAGTTGTCTCCATTAGTGGAGTTGATAGTACACTGGCCGAGGTTGCCCAGGGTATGGGTGTAAGCCTCCATGCCAGATGTTTAATGCAGCCAGTGCTAGTATGAGGGCTGTGTAGCAACCAGCTGTAGTGTGAGTTGACCCTGCCCATTGGCAGGGGGGTTGGAAACATGTATTACCTTGAACTCCCTTCCACTCTTAACCATTCTATGATTTTCGTATGCTTTGTCCCAGTCCCCGTGTCCCTACCCTATCCCAGGTAATTATCCTGCAGTTTTGCTACCTCATATACTTCCATTTTGCATACCAATTACACTCTGCACACCAGCAGCTTACACCCACAATGCACGGGCTCATCCACCTCCAAGTTTCTTTAGACCCCACCTACACATTGTAAATCACAAAACAGAAATTCAAATTAGCTCCTTCCTTATTTCTAGTGACTTCTCCCAACTACCTTACGCTACACACACATTACACACAGTGTAATCATAAATGTAGGCAGTTAATGAAAATAATGGGTGGGACAAGAGGTACGTCACACTCCAAAGAACTGCAGACTGTGACCAAGATGGCTCAATAGTACTAGTTCCTATAAAAGGATTCTCCATCTGCTACATCAAGTCTCTCTCAATTTCAGCCAGCCTTGCACTTCCTCAGATTGTACCAGTAACCAATCAGATTAAGAGTCATGAACAACAACCATGCTAAGTCATACCAAGTGGTGAAAATATACGTTTGCTAAGCAGTGCAGAGCAAGTGACCCTGTCACGGAGATTCTGCTTGCATGCACTTTCAGTAGAGTGATACATTCACACATTCCTCTGGTGGCTGTAATGCACGATTGGCACTGATTCAAAACATCATGTGGCAGTTGAATACAAAAAACACCAAACCAACCCAAAAACCAACCACCCCAAACAACAACCCCACCAAAACCCACCACACCAAACACAACCCCCCACAACAAACCACCAACCCAAACCAACACACCCAACCCAAACACCAACCCACCACCAAACACAACCCCCACAAACAAACCACAACCCACAACACAACAACCACACAAAAACCAACCAACCCAACAAACACCCCACCAAAACACCAACACACCCAAACAAACCACCCACAAACAACCAAAACCACAACACCAACACAAACCCACCCAACACAAAACCACACACCAAACCAACCCCACACAAACACCACCAACAAACCAACACCCAACACCACCAACAAACCCAACCACCAACACCAAAACCCCACACCAACAAACCACCACCCCAACACCACACAACCCAACAAACCAACCACCCAACAAAACCACCACCCACAAACCAACACACCAACACAAAACCCACCCACACCCAAACAACACCAACCCCACACAACCCCACAACCAACAACACAACCCAAACACAAACCCCACACCAAACCCAACCACCCAACACACACCCCCCACCACAACAACACCACCCAACAACACCCCAACACAACCACCAACCACACCAACAACCCCACACCAAACACAACCAACACCACACCAAACCACCCACAAACACAACCACAACACAACCCCCACCACAACACACAACCCACCAACCCAAAACCACCCACACCAAAACCCACAACACACCACACCCACAACAACCACAACAACCCACCAACAACCACCCACAACAAACCAACCACCCCAACACAACACCACAAACACCCAAACCACAACACACAACCCACCCAACAACACCAAACCCACAACCCACCACAACACCAACAAACCACCAACACAACCCCACAACCCACCAACACCAACCACACAAACACCACCCAAACACCAACAAACCCACACCAACACACAAAACCCACCCAACCACCACCAAACAACCCACCAAACCACAACACACCACCCAACACAACCAAACACACCCCAACACACACCCCACCCACAAACCACCCAACACACACCCACCAGCCAAAAAAACCCCACCACAAAAACCACCCAAACCCACCACACCAATAACACCCCAAACAAACAAAACCGAAACAAAGACGAATTTTTCACCACCACAAAACTTTGCTTACCAGACATAGATAAAGATGAACAATCTTACTCGAAAGTGAGAAAGGGATCAGCCTTGTTACTCAATCCAAAAAAGGATACAGTTACAGACATTTTACCACCAACTCCCACTTCACAATACACATCCACTGCAAAACTCCTTGCAACAAAAGGTGTAAAAGTTTTAGGTGTGGTCATGGAAAATAACTGTAACACAGGGAGGTAATGGGCATGTGATCTTAAGCACACAGTATCCGAAGGGTGATATTTGACTTAGAATGTAGATACACTGGATAACTTCCTGACCAACTCCGCCCCTGCCAGAGCAGGACCAGAGAAATCCCAGCACAGGTCAGCACGCATTAACCTCATCCCAATACAGGGCTGGGAACGGCCCAGAGAAGGATACTTCACAGCCCTCAGGGCAGGCCCTCTACCAGTGCTCTGTGGAGCCTACACCGCCTCAATTTTGAGGTGGCCCCTCCTGTGGGCTTGCAGTATTTCCATGCCATTGCCGCCTTGGCCTATCCCAGGGCACAACTGCGCAGAGAGCCTTCCCTGACCCCTTCCTTCCTGACCCCCATCCCACAGCTATTTATAGACAATTGAACAGATCCCTCACAGTCTTCACCTCTCCAGCCTAAACACCCCCGGGCTCTCATCCAGTCCTCCCCAGGCACTGCAGCCAGTCCCAATCAGCATCCTAGCAGAAGCAAGCCCTCCCTTGGACTCTCTCACCATGCAGATCCCAGTCACCCTCCTGCACTGGGGAGCCCAGAAATGGATCCAATATACCAGGTGGAGCCTCATCAGACAGCGAGCAGAGATTGTATTGTAGGCTAAGAATACAATGCAGGAAAAATCTGGATATCTATCTACACACGATGGTCAGAATTCCAGTTGGAGCCTGACTAGTTGCATAGCAGCGTTTTGACGTTGT
Organism: Indicator indicator; assembly: GCF_027791375.1. NCBI lineage: Eukaryota > Metazoa > Chordata > Aves > Piciformes > Indicatoridae > Indicator > Indicator indicator. The sequence goes on along the minus strand of NC_072014.1, from coordinate 226,765 downwards.
AAGGCAAAATAAAACCATGCAAGAAATTCTGGGTATCTAACTACAGACAATGTAAAAGCCTAAATCCACCTGGCATTAATACACTCCCATCAATTTTAGAACATGTCACTGGATATTTATATTTACAATCACTATATTGAACAGCAAGGGGGGGGAAGGAACCTGAAAGTCTTATTCTACACAAAAATAATAGCTATTTTCTGAGTTTAAAAAAAACCAAAACACACCAAAGAAGATGTGAGATGGTAGTCACCAGTATTAGTGTCATTCATACCTGAGCAAAGGAATTTATGTTTTTTTATTTCCATTGCCAGCAGTGACAGATTCAGTTTATGAGCTTCCTCTCCTCTAATCAGCTGCACAAGATTGTGAGCTGTTTCTCCAAGATCACAGCCACAAGCAGAACACCGACAAACTTTCATCACACATTTAAAGAACTGCTGGCATCAATCAAGCACTGGCAGAAAAACAGCTCCATGGACCAGGGGACCTGCTTTTACCAACCAACCATACCTTTAAAAACTAGATTATATGTGAAGCTTTTCCTCACCGCTCAAAGCTCAGTGTCAAAAGGGTGATCAAATCCCTAACAGCCATCCAAACTTCAGAGCACTGCAGATTTGACACATCTCCACCATCCATCAGCCGACCTAAAATATCTTCAAATTTTCCCCTCAATAACCACTTCAGTTAGCTGAGGCAAATTGGATCACTTGGTTCTGATATAAACATACCTGGGCATTTACAGATCCCCCTCGCAATCTTTTAGACTTGGCCAAGACATTCTACCAATTGTGGAATATTGGTGGAAGTTTTATTCTTCACCCCCCAAAATCAAAAAGCAGATTTAAAAGGCTGAGGTAAGGATTGACTTCAGTTCAGCCATGGCTGAGCTCACCAACTTGCAGACATTATTTCCACATGAAGACATTGAACAGTTCTCCTCCCTCCCTCCTTCCTTCCCATTCACCTAGCTATTTAAAGAGTATTGCTACTAGAGCTGCAGAAAAGTAAATAAATGAGGAAAATAAGAATAACTCAGTCTTTAAATGGATCAAAAGTAACATCGCATGCACATAAAGTCAGGGTTGGAAGGACCACAAGGCCTCAGCCAGTTCCAACCCCCGCCATGGGCAGGGCGACACCTCACACACCAGCAGGTTTCACACAGCCTCATACACCAGCCCCTTTCATGCAAAAACCGCCTGGCGCCCCTGCCATGCAATGATGCATCCACCACCTACCCTGGGGGTGATCCCAGGGGCCAACCTCCAGCCAGGTCTCTCACCACCCTCATGGGGAAGAACTTCTTCCTAACTCCAATCTGAATCTCCCCATTTCTAGTTTTGTGCTCCATTCCCCCCAGTCCTATCACTCCCTGACACCCTCAAAAGTCCCTCCCCAGCTTTTCATGGGCCCCGTTCAGATACTGAAGGCCACAAGAAGGTCTCCTCAGGAGCCTTCCTCCCAGACTGCACAGCCCCAACTCTCTCCAGGCTGTCCTCATAGCAGAGCAGCTTCCGGCCCTCTCACAATCTTCACAGCCCTTCTACTGGACACATACCACACACCATATCCTTGTAATAGGGGCTTCAGAACTGGAACATCCTCAAAACTCGGATGAAAGTCCAATATGTCCCATTACTGCCTCATAAAACAACTACTGGGCAATTAAACACTTGGCAAATGCACTTTAAAATCTAGCTTCTCACTAGCATAAGAGTTGCACTCATTAGGATTAGTGTGACCGACAAAATTAGTTTGGAAAGCTCAACGTGCCCAAAAATCCCCTCCCAAACACATTACTCTGTTCTTAATCAAGTACATGCAATAGTCTATTAATTTTCAGTTTAAGTAATGAATCTCCTACCTAAGAAATTGGTTTAAGATTCACTTTTTTATACAGATACTAAGTTAACACTCAAGAAGATGTGAAAATTCAAAAAAAAAATGTTAATTTGTTTAATGAACTTTTAACCAACCCACTGCAAACATACCACCTGTGTCTGATGACTGAACAATGGAAGAACTGCTAAGCAAAGGAATTAATGCAAAATAAACAGATCTCAGAAGTTTGGTGAGTACCACATACTTTACATAATTTCAAGCATTAAGTTTTAGCCTTAGCACAGCACATGGTGATAGACTGTAGCACCCCACTGCGTCAACACTGTGGGACTTATCAGCTGGAAGTCTCAGGAATGGGAAAAGGACCTTAGGGTCCAGGTGGGGTGGAGGATGCCCATGATCCCAGCCAAGTGTGCTCATGAGGCCACAGAAGGCCAAGGTGCATCCTTGTGTAGGAACAGAAGTCAGAGGTTGCGTAGGACAGGAGTTCTCCAGCCCGCACAGCCACAGCCCAGCTGGATGCCCACATATGGAAACTTAGTGTCCAGTATATCCTGGGCCCCTCAGTTCAATGAAGGACCTCAGTTCACTGCTTGAGGAAGGAGTACCCAGCACAGATGCAGCACAGTATGCTTCCTGGGCAGTGGTGAAGACTTCCTGATGAGGAGACCATCATGTATCTGAGCGCTCTGGAGCTTGGAGAGAGGATCCTGAGAGGATACCTCATTAGGCTTGGCTCAAGAGTTTGCAGTGTTCAGCCCAGAAGGCAGGATGCCAGGCCCTTGCATGGGTGATGCCCAATGCCAGCAGCAATGGCCGTGGTGGAAGTTGGAGGCACCAAGAAGTTCCAATCGGCAATTTTTAATTCCCCGAGATGTTGACAGAGGCTAGGACCAGTCTGCCACCGGGGGGTTGTGGAAACTCCCTCACTGGAGATATCCCTCCCCAGCTGGATGTGTTCCTGTGTGACCCTAGCACTAGCAGTGTGGGTGTACTTGATGAGCTTTCCGAGTCCCTTCCATCCCCCACATACTAGGATTCAGTGAATTCACCCTTCAATAAACCCACACTCTCTTGATATATCGTCTACCTCTAAATCTACACTTCAAGTACTTCAGGATGAAACCCCTCTTACTGTTAAAGACTCCTGGATAAAACCAAGGGCTTTCTAAACAAACAATACACAGGCCCACAGAAAACAAATTATTTATCCTGCCACCACATCCTACACAATACACTGGTTCAACAGCACCTTGGCAGCCTCACACAAAGCTATACAACACAGCCAGATGATCTGCTCTGCAAGGAAACCACAGAACCCAGACTAACACCTGAGCGCAGGAATTGCATTGGTTGGGAAAAAAAGTAAACAAATCTCTTAGCTGTCTTTGTGATACACATGAAGATAAAGCCTTAGGAAGTAAATGACAACATTATATCCAAGGTAAAACACTCATCCCTGCCTGCTAGGACTGGTATCAACTGAGTTCTGAATCCATACAATTAGATCTTTAAGGGAATGGAGTTCATGACTAAAACAGGTCAGGGACTAATCCAGGTTCCCAAAAGCCAGCCTACAAAATAACATCCGACAAAAAACCCACCTCCACACAGATCCAACCTGGATTTTGTCTCATCATCCACTATTTCATATTTTCAAAATCTTCCACGATCTCACAGAGGCAAGACCTCATACAGATTTCACAGACGCAACTTTAACAAACAAACAAACATTAAGAAGACAACAACAGCCACAGAAGGTCAGTAAACATGAAAAGAAGAAATCTCTCTCAACAACAGAGAGTTGGTGGGGGACAAAACGAGGCGGAGGTCAACGCGGCGAGAATTTCATCATTTCCTGTTTACTGACCTTCTGTGCTGATGTTGTCTTCTTAAAGTTTGTTTGTTTGTTAAGTAGAGTCTGTGAATGTATGAGGTCTTGCCTCAGAGAGATGTGGAAGATATGAAATATGAAATAGTGGATGATGAGACAAAATCAGGTTGGATCTGTGTGGAGGTGGGTTTCTTGTGGCTGTTATTTTGAAGGCTGGCTTTTGGGACCAGGATTAGTCCTGAACCAGTATTAGTCCTGAACTCCATACCCTTAAAGATCTCCTTTTTAAGGATTCATCCTCAATGATCCAGCCTAGCAGCTGGATGAGTGTTTTCCATGGAACTCAGTTGTCATTACTTGCCTAAGGCTAAACTTCTGTGAATCAAAGACAGCAAGAGATTTTTTTCTTTTTTTCCCATGCCATCCTGGCTCAGGTGAAGTCTGGGTTCTGTGGTTTCCTTGCAGAGCAGCCCATGGCTGTGTTGCTAAGCTTTGTGTGATGCTGCCAGTGCTGTTGAACCAGTGTATTGTTAGGAGTGGTGGCAGAGAAATAATCTTGTTTTCTGTGGGCCTGTGATTTGTTTGTTTAGAAAGCCCTTGGATACCAGGAAGTCTTTACAGTAAGAGGTTTCATCCTGAAGTACTTGAAGTGTAGATTTAGGTAGAGCATATCAAGAGAGTGTGGTTTTAATGAAGGTTGAATCACTGAATCACAGAATGTTGGGGGCTGGAAGGGACCTCGAAAGCTCATCCAGTCCAACCCCCCTGCCAGAGCAGGTCACACAGGAACACATCCAGCTGGGGATGGAATATCTCCAGAGAGGGAGATTCCACAACCCCCCTGGGCAGCCTGGTCCAAGCCTCTGTCACCCTCACGGGGAAAAAAATTGCCTTGGAACTTCTTGTGCCTCAACTTCCACCACTGCCCCTTGTGCTGGCATTGGGCATCACCCAGCAGAGCCTGGCTCCAGCCTCTGGGCACTCCCCCTGCACATCTTGAGCCCCAGCAATGAGGTCTCCTCTCAGGCTCCTCCTCTCCAAGCTCCAGAGCCCTCAGCTCCCTCAGGCTCTCCTCATCAGGAAGATCTTCCACTGCCTTCAGCATCTTTGTGCCTCTGTGCTGGACTCTCTCAAGCAGTTCCCTGAGGTCCTTCTTGAACTGAGGGGCCCAGAACTGGACACAAGATTCCAGATGTGGCCTCAGCAGGGCAGAGGAGAGGGGCAGGAGAACCTCTCTGACCTACTCACCACAGCCCTTCTGATCCACCCCAGGCTGCCCTTGGCCTTCTTGGCCACCAGAGCACATTGCTGGCTCATGGGCAACCTCCCACCCACCAGGACCCCAAGGTCCTTTTCCCCTTCCCTGCTCTCCAGCAGCTCAGTCCCCAGTGTTGAAGCAGTGCTACTGTCAACAGAGCTGCTAAGGCTAAAACTTAATGGCTTGAATTATTTAAAGTATGTGTTACTCAAACATCCTGAGCCTGTTATTTAGCATTAATTCCTTTGCTAGCAGTTTTCCCTTGTTCTTCACAGCACAGGTTGTATGTTTGCAGAGGTTTTTGTTAAAATATCATTAACAAAACAAATTTTTTTGAATTTCCCAACTCTTGGTGGTTACATAGTATCTGAAAAAAAGAGAATCTTCAACCAATTCTTAGGTAGGAGCTACATAACTTAACTGAAATCATAGATAAAGAACAGAGTAAGTGTTTGGAGGGGCTTTAGGTGACGTTAGCATTCCAAACTAAAATTGTGGTCCTAATCCTACTGAGAGCACCACATAGCCTAGTGAGAAGCTAGATTTAAAGTCATTTGCCAAGTGATTAATTGCCAGTTAGTTGTTTAAAGAGGCAGTAATGGGAATATTGGATTTTCACCAATGTTTTGAGGATGTCCAGTTCTGAAGCCCCTATTACAAGGATATGGATGTGCTGGAATGTGTCCAGAGAAGGGCTGTGAAGATGAGCAGAGGGCTGGAGCTGCTCTGCTATGAGGACAGCCTGAGAGAGTTGGGGTTGTGCAGTCTGGAGAAGAGAAGGCTCTGAGGAGACCTTCTTGTGGCCTTCCAGGATCTGAAGGGGGCTCCAAGAAAGCTGGAGAGGGACTTTTGAGGGTGTCAGGGAGTGATAGGGCTGGGGGGAATGGAGCAAAACTAGAAATGGGGAGATTCAGATTGGATGTTAGGAAGAAGTTCTTCCCCATGAGGGTGGTGAGAGACTGGCAGAGGTTGCCCAGGGAGGTGGTGGAAGCCTCATGCCTGGAGGTTTTTGCAGCCAGGCTGGATGTGGCTGTGAGCAACCTGCTGGAGTGTGAGGTGTCCCTGCCCATGGCAGGGGGTTGGAACTGGCTGAGCCTTGAGGTCCCTTCCAACCCTGACAATTCTGTGATTCTATGTTACTTTTTAACCATTCTAAAGACTGAGTTCTTCTTATTTTCCTCTTTATTTACTCTTCTGCAGCTCTTGAAGCACATACTCTTAAAATAGCAAGAGAAGGGAGGGAAGGAGGGAGGGAGGAGAACTGCATCAAGTCTTCTGTGGAAAAATGACTGCAAGTTGGTGAGCTCAGCCATGGCTGAACTGAAGTCAAATCTTACCTCAGCCTTTTACACTGCTTATGATTTTGGGGGTGAAGAAAAAACTCCCCAAAATTCCACAATTGGAGAAGTCTTGGCCAAGTCTAAAAGATTGCGAGGGGTGATTGTAAAAGCCAGGACTGTTTAATAGAACCAGTTGATCCATTTTCCTCAGGCACTGAAGTGGTTCTTGAGGGGAAAATTTGAAGATATTTTAGGTGGCTGATGGAAGGTGGAGAAGTTTCCAATCTGCAGAGCTCTGAAGTTTGGAAGGCTGTAGGATTAGATCACCCTTTTGACACTGAGCTTTGAGCTGTGAGGAAAAGCTCACAAATAATCTAGTTTTGAAATGTAAGGTTGGGATTGGAAAGCAGGTCCCCAGGTCCCTGGAGCAGTATTTCTGCCAGTGCTTGATAGATGCCAGCAGTTCTTTAAATGTTAAGATGACAGTATGTGGTGTTCTGCTTGTGGCTGTGATCTTGGAGAAACAGCTCACAATCTTGTGCAGCTGATAAGAGGAGGAGGAAGCCACAAAACTGACTCTGTCACTGCTGGCAATGGAAAAAAAAAACATAAATTCCTTTGCTCAGGAAGCAAGCACAAACTGGTGACACCATCTCACATTTCTTTGGTTTGTTTTGGTTTTTTTAACTCAGAAAAGCTATTAATTTTGTGAAGAATAAGACTTTCAGTTCAATATATATATATAAAAAATATCCAGTTACATCTTCTAAAATATATGGAGAGAAAGCCAGGTGGATTTAGGCTTTTACATTGTCTGTAGATAGATACCCAGAATTATCTTGCATTGATTCTTTGCCTACAACTACAACTCTGCTCTGCCCTAGTCAGGCTCCACCTGGAATACAGCATCGTGTGTAGATAGATATCCAGAATTATCCTGCATTGATTCTTTGCCTACAACTACAACTCTGCTCTGTCTGATGAGGCTCCACCTGGAATATTGGATCCATTTCTGGGCTCCCCAGTGCAGGAGGGACAGGGATCTGCTGGAGAGAGTCCAAGGGAGGGCTCCAAGGATGCTGAAGGGCCTTGCTGGGGAGGAGAGGCTGAGAGCCCTGGGGGTGTTCAGGCTGGAGAGAAGACTGAGAGGGATCTGATCAATGTCTATCAATAGCTGAGGGCTGGGGGTCAGGAAGGAAGGGACAGGGGCAGGCCCTGCTCAGTCACATTCTGTGATAGGCCAAGGGGCAATGGATGGAAACTGCAGCACAGGAGGTTCCACCTCAACATGAGGAGGTGAGGCTCCCAGAGCACTGGAAGAGGCTGCCCAGAGAGGCTGTGCAGTCTCCTTCTCTGGAGCCTTTCCAGCCCTGTCTGGATGCGTTCCTGTGTGACCTGTGCTGGATTCTCTGGTCCTGCTCTGGCAGGGGAGTTGGACTGGAAGATCTCCAGAGATCACTTCTAATTCCTAACACCTTCTGATCCTGTGAGCTACAGATCACCTGCCCCTTACCTCCCTGAGTTACAGTTCATTTCCCTGCCACCCAAACAATTCCACCTTTAGTTGCAAGAGTTTTGCAGGGCTGTGTGCAGAGGAGATGGAGGTAAAAAGTCTGTAACAGTTTCATTTTGGATTGAGAACAGGCTGACCCTTTCTCACTTTCAGTAAGATGTTACTTTATAAATTACATGTAAGCAAAGTTTTGTGGTGGTGAAAATTCTCTTTGTTTCTTTTTTGTTTGTTTGGGGTTTTTTGGTGAGGTTGTTTTGGTTGTTTTTTTGGTGGGGTTTTTTTGGTTGGTTGGTTTTTTGGTGGGGTTTTTTTGGGTGGTTGGTTTTTTGGTGGGGTTTTTTTGGGTGGTTGGTTTTTTGGTGGGGTTTTTTTGGGTGGTTGGTTTTTTGGTGGGGTTTTTTTGGGTTGGTTGGTTTTTTGGTGGGGTTGTTTTTGTGGTGGTTGGTTTTTTGGTGTGGGTTTTGTTTGGGTGGTTGGTTTGTTTGTGGTGGTTTTGTTTGGGTGGTTGGTTTTTGGTGGGGGTTTTGTTTGGGTGGTTGGTTTTTTGGTGTGGGGTTTTGTTGTGGTTGGTTGTTTTTTGGTGGGGGTTTTGTTTGGTGTTGGTTTTTGGTGGTGGTTTTGTTGGGTGTTGGTTTTTTGGTTGGGGTTTTGTTTGGGTGGTTGGTTTTTGGTGGGGGTTTTGTTTGGGTGGTTGGTTGTTTTGTGTGGGTTTTGTTTGGTGGTTGGTTTTTTGGTGGGTGTTTTGTTTGGGTGGTTGGTTTTTTGGTGGGTTTTGTTTGGTGGTTGGTTTTTTGGTGTGGGTTTTGTTTGGGTGTTGGTTTTTTGGTGGGGTTTGTTTGGGTGGTTGGTTTTTTGGTGGGGGTTTTGTTTGGGTGGTTGGTTTTTTGGTGGGGGTTTTGTTTGGGTGGTTGGTTTTTTGGTGGGGGTTTTGTTTGGGTGGTTGGTTTTTTGGTGGGGGTTTTGTTTGGGTGGTTGGTTTTTTGGTGGGGGTTTTGTTTGGGTGGTTGGTTTTTTGGTGGGGGTTTTGTTTGGGTGGTTGGTTTTTTGGTGGGGGTTTTGTTTGGGTGGTTGGTTTTTTGGTGGGGGTTTTGTTTGGGTGGTTGGTTTTTTGGTGGGGGTTTTGTTTGGGTGGTTGGTTTTTTGGTGGGGGTTTTGTTTGGGTGGTTGGTTTTTTGGTGGGGGTTTTGTTTGGGTGGTTGGTTTTTTGGTGGGGGTTTTGTTTGGGTGGTTGGTTTTTTGGTGGGGGTTTTGTTTGGGTGGTTGGTTTTTTGGTGGGGGTTTTGTTTGGGTGGTTGGTTTTTTGGTGGGGGTTTTGTTTGGGTGGTTGGTTTTTTGGTTGGTTGGTTGTTTCTTTGTATTTCACCTGCCCCATATTTGATGAACAGAGCCAAGTGCTTACAAGCACCAGAGGACAGTGTGAATGTATCACTCTACAGACAGTGTCCAAGCAAGCAGATCTCCGTGACAGGTCACTCTGCTCTGCACAGCTTAGCAGATATTTTCCACCTTGGCCTTAGCAAGGTTGTTGACATGACCTCATCTGATTGTTCTCATGAACAATCTGAGGAAGTGCAGGCTGGCTGAAATTGGAATGATGAAGGCAGATGGAGAACCATATTAAGGAACTGTTACCAAGAGCTCATGGTCAGTCTGCAGTTCATTGGGGTGTGTCTTACCTCTGGTCCCACCCATTCTTTTCATTAACAGCCTACATTATGATTACACTGTGTTTAATGAGTGTGTAGGTAAGAAGATGGGAGAAGTCACAGAAATAAGGAAGGAGCTAATTTGAATTCAGTTTTGAGCTTAACAAATTGTAGGTGTTGTCTAAGAAACTTGGAGGTGGCTGAGCAAGTGTGGGTGTAAGCTGCTGTGTGCAGAGTGAAATTGGAAATGCAAAATGGAAAGTAATGAGGTAGCAAATCTGCAGGAAATACCTGGGAAAGGTTAGGGAGGTGGCAGGGCAAGCATAGAATCATAGAATTGTTAAGAGTTGGAAGGGAGATCAAGGCTCATCCAGTTCCAACCCCCCTGCCATGGGCAGGGACACCTCACACTACAGCAGGTTGCTCACAGCCACATCCAGCCTGGCTGCAAAAACCTCCAGGCATGAGGCTTCCACCACCTCCCTGGGCAACCTCTGCCAGTGTCTCACCACCCTCATGGAGAACAACTTCTTCCAAATATCCAATCTCAATCTCCCCACTTCTAGTTTTGCTTCTTTCCCCCCATTCACTCCCTGACACCCTCAAAAGTCCCTCCCCAGCTTTCTTGTAGCCTCTTCAGATATTGGAAGTCCATTCTGGAGCCTGTATTACAGGAACGGTCTGGGGGGGCTGGAAGGTGTCCAGAGAAGGGCCATGAGGATGAGCAGAGGGCTGGAGCTGCTCTGCTCTGGAGACAGCCTGAGAGAGTTGGGGCTGTGCAGTCTGGAGAGGAGAAGGCTCCCAGGAGACCTTCTTGTGGCCTTCCAGTGTCTGAAGGGGGCCACAGAGGTGGTGGAAGCCTCCTGCCTGGAGGTTTTTGCAGCCAGGCTGGATGTGGCTGTGAGCAACCTGCTGTAGTGTGAGGTGTCCCTGCCCATGGCAGGGGGGTTGGAACTGGGTGAGCCTTGAGGTCCCTTCCAGCCCTGACAATTCTCTGATTCCATCATATAAAAAGTATTTCCATCACACAGTAACATATTTGGGTGTTGGAGGGAGTGCAGAGGAGGGCAAGGAAGCTGTGGAGGGCCTGGAGAAGAAATGTGATGAAGAGCAACTGAAGGAGCTGGGGATGGTTAGTATGGAAAAGAGGAAGCTGAGGGGAGACCTCCTGGCTCTCTCCAGCTCCCTGGAAGGAGGTTGTGGAGAGGTTGTGCTGCTCTCTTCTCACAGCTCATTAGCCACAGAACAATAGGGAATGGCCTCAAGCTGCAACTGGGTAGGTTCAGATTGGACAGGAAGAAGGATTTTTTTGCTTCAAGAGTGGTCAGGGATTGGAATGTGCTGGGCAGGGAGGTGGTGGAGTCCCCAAGCCTGGCTGTGTTTGAAGGTGGTTTGGCTGTGGTGCTTGGGGCTGTGGTTTCGGGGTGTTAGCCTTGCAGAGTAGGGTTGTGGGTTGGACTTGGTGATCCTAAGGGACTTTTCCAACTTGAATTTTTCTGTGATTGTGTGAATGAGCACAACTGAGAAAGTGAAACTATGTGGTAGTCTTCATTTTCAGTGTGAAAATAGCATAGAAGATTCCAAGAGCATCAAGTGAAGAACAGAGTCAGAATTTTATTTCATGGTGGTAATCTAGTTATGTAGATGTGGTTGTCTAGATTATGAGAGGAGGTAAGAAAATGCTGCTGTAATTGAAAACATGTGACATGGTGAAGCATCTCTAACCAGCACATGTAGCCTGCTCTGAAGTTTGATGCTAGCAGCTGAGTGTTCTGAATAATGAATCAGCTGCAGCAATCACATTGCTCATGTTAAGAGGTGGATGCACACAGTCAGATCAGTTTGAAAAAGAGGAGGCTGAGGGAAGACCTCATTGCTGTCTACAACTACCTGAAAGGAGGTTGTGGAGAGGTTGGTGCTGCTCTCTTCTCACAGCTCATTAGCTGTAGAACAAGAGGGAACAGCTTCAAAATACTACTGGATAGGGTCAGACTGGACAGGAGGAAGAATTTTTTCCCCCCAAGAGTGTTCAGGGATTGGAATGTGCTGGGCAGGGAGGTGGTGGAGTCCCCAAGCCTGGCTGTGTTTGAAGGTGGTTTGGCTGTGGTGCTTGGGGCTGTGGTTTAGGGGTGAGCCTTGCAGAGTAGGGTTGTGGGTTGGACTTGGTGCTCCTGAGGGGCTTTGCCAACCTGAATGGTTCTGTGAGTCTGTGAATATATTCACTTAGTTGAGAGCTTTTTTATAGCTGGATATCAGCCTGAAGATTTGGGGAAGGCAATGCAATGTAGCTTGATTAGAAATCCAATTTCTGAGTCTATTTTTTTATTTTAGGCTGGGTTTTTTTGGTTACTTAGGTTAGGCTCTGAGGGTAGCTTTGCATCATCTTTTTCTGCATAACTGCTTGACAGCTGTTTAGTTATGTACAAAGGAATTCAGAGATCGCTGCTGGGAGATTCTTTCAGTGTAACATTTCCAGGCTGAAGCAGCTGGAATCCCATAGCTTCAGAGCTGTATTCCATGAATGCTGCTCTAGGAAGAACATTTTCCAATTCCTGGATTCCTTTTTTAATGCTCAGGAAAATTTAGTCTTTCAGCTTGATTGTTTTTGGGTTTTTGTTTGTTTGGGGTTCTTGTTTTGTTGGCTTGTTTGGTTTGAGGTTTTTGTTAGTTTTGTTTTTATTATGTCTTGAGGGTTTTTTTGTTTGCTTTGGGGTTTTGTTTGCTTTGTGTTTAAAGGTAAGAAATTGAAAAAAGCTTATTGCAGCCCACTTTAGGGGGGTAAAAAGTGGCATCTGAGGCTGTTTTGAGAGAGGGCAGCTGCTGTGTTTGTCTGACTCAAAATTCTGTTGGCCATATCCAGCTCTAGCATTGACAGGGATCTTTGTGTGTTGTACCACAAGGTTTCTGCCTATATCAAAGTACTGACAAAGGGATTTTGTAGTGATTAATCCAACTATTAAAGCAGAAGTTCCCTTTCTTATCTCCATTCTGAGACCATTGGCCTCAATGTCTTTGTTCTGGCTGCAGTGCCAAGTTGTGGTTATGTGCACTTTGACACTTGGGTGAAAGTGCTGGGACTGAAGTTGGTGTTTTCCTTCTGTGCTTTCTTGACTAAACTGTGATGAGCTTGAGCTCCATAGGTCTGTTTGCCATTGTAGGAGAGATTTAAGTCTACATAGACTTCTTTACACTGTGATGCTGAAGCAGAATGGATGCAGGTTGTATTGATGCAACAACAGCTAGCAGTCGAATATCAGTTCTTAGAAAGGAGCTGAGCTGCACTGGAATATGGGCCAGGGAAGGAGAAGGCATTGACCTGCTGATTCAGTGGTGTTTGTTGTCCTCTTTCTATTCAGTCCACTTAGGTAGGCTTGGACGCCTTTTTAGAAGGTAGAATCATAGAATTGTCAGGGTTGGAAGGGACCCCAAGGATTATCTAATTCCAACCCCTGCCATGGGCAGGGACATCTCACATTCCAGCAGGTTGCTCACAGCCACATCCAGCCTGGCTGCAAAAACCTCCAGGCATGAGGCTTCCACCACCTCCCTGGGCAACCTCTGCCAGTGTCTCACCACCCTCATGGGGAACAACTTATTCCTAACATCCAATCTCAATCTCCCCATTTCTAGTTTTGCTCCATTCCCCCCAGTCCTATCACTCCCTGACACCCTCAAAAGTCCCTCCCCAGCTTTCTTGTAGCCTCCTTCAGATCCTGGAAGGCCACAAGAAGGTCTCCTGGGAGCCTTCTCTTCTCCAGCCTGCACAACCCCAACTCTCTCAGGCTGTCTCCAGAGCAGAGCAGCTCCAGCCCTCTGCTCATCCTCATGGCCCTTCTCTGGACACCTTCCAGCACCTCCAGATCCTTCCTTCCTGGAACAGAGGCTCCAGAACTGGACCCAGAGCTCCAGGTGTGGTCTGAGCAGAGTGGAGCAGAGGGGGAGAATCCCCTCCCTGGCCCTGCTGGCCACACTTCTCTTGCTGCAGCCCAGGCTCTGCTTGGCTCTCTGGACCGCAAGTGCTCACTGCTGGCTCCTGCTGAGCTTCTCCTCCCCCAGCACCCCCAAGGCCTTTTATTCATAATGTTGAAATGTTTCAAGGATACCTTTAACCTTAAACATCTCACAGCAGTTTCCTATTTGTGGGTCAGTCTTGTGTAGTTTATTTAGCAGGAAGAATTGCAGTTGTCTGCAGCCTGGTGTTGGTAAACAAACGATGGGAAGGAGAGAAGTTCTCTCTTGAATATTCAGATTTATTAAGGGGATTGCCAGTGAGGCTGAGGGTAATGTTCATCATCTCTGTGAACAGACTTCCTGGAGCCACACAAGGATGTGTGTGTTGGTCTGCTGCTGTGTGAATGATCTGTGTGTGAGGGCTTGGGTAGAGTAGGGGCTGCCAAAGGAGGTGGTGGGGTCAGCGTCCCTAAAGGTTTAAGAAGAGACTGGATGAGGCACTTAGTGCTATGGTCTAGCTGACTAGATGGGGTTGGGTGATCAGTTGGACTTGATGATCTTGGAGTGTTCTCTTCCAACCTGGTTGATTCTGTGTGTGATTTTGAGTCAGTGTTTCAGAGAGCTGATTTATAGGAGAAAAAAAGCATCTGTTGCTAGGAAAAATGAGGATTCTTGGTGGAAGTACTGTTTGAATTCAAACTGAAAAATGTAGGAAGCCTTAACAGTGGCCGATTTCTCATCTCCTGTGTGACAGCAACCATGCTGGAATTGAACAGGCCCCCAGACACACTTTGTCTGTGAAGCTGTTTTCTTCCTGTGTGCTCTTTCTTTTCATGAAGTTCTATAATGTGTGGCAAGAGCAGCAAATGGAAATAATCTGACACAGATTCTGACAAACCTATGACACCCAATTAACTAAGACTTCAGTTTGAAACGTGCCTTGCTTAGATTTTTGCCACCTCTTCACAGCATTAACAATCCAGGCATTGGAATGTGCTCCTTAGGGAGGTGGTGGAGTCCCCAAGCCTGGCTGTGTTTGAAGGTGGTTTGGCTGTGGTGCTTGGGGCTGTGGTTTAGGGGTGAGCCTTGCAGAGTAGGGTTGTAGGTTGGACTTGGTGCTCCTGAGGGGCTTTGCCAAGCTGGATGTTTCCTTGTAGAGGATTCTGGGTTGGACTTGGTGCTCCTGAGTGTCTTTTCCAAGCTGGCTGTTTCCTTGTAGAGGATTCTGGGTTGGACTTGGTGATCCTGAGGGTATTTTCCAAGGTGGCTGTTTCCTTGTAGAGGATTCTGGGTTGGACTTGGTGCTCCTGAGGGTCTTTTCCAAGCTGGATGTTTCCTAGTAGTGGATTCTGGGTTGGACTTGGTGCTCCTGAGGGTCTTTTCCAACCTGGATGTTTCCTTGTAGAGGATTCTGGGTTGGACTTGATGATCCTGAGGGTCTTTTCCAAGCTGTCTGTTTCCTTGTAGAGGATTCTGGGTTGGACTTGGTGCTCCTGAGGGTCTTTTCCAAGCTGGCTGTTTCCTTGTAGAGGATTCTGGGTTGGACTTGATGATCCTGAGGGTCTTTTCCAAGCTGGCTGTTTCCTTGTAGAGGATTCTGGGTTGGACTTGGTGCTCCTGAGGGTCTTTTCCAAGCTGGCTGTTTCCTTGTAGAGGATTCTGGGTTGGACTTGGTGCTCCTGAGGGTCTTTTCCAAGCTGGCTGTTTCCTTGTAGAGGATTCTGGGTTGGACTTGGTGCTCCTGAGGGTCTTTTCCAACCTGGATGTTTCCTTGTAGAGGATTCTGGGTTGGACTTGGTGCTCCTGAGGGTCTTTTCCAAGCTGGATGTTTCCTTGTAGAGGATTCTGGGTTGGACTTGGTGATCCTGAGGGTCTTTTCCAAGCTGGATGTTTCCTTGTAGAGGATTCTGGGTTGGACTTGATGATCCTGAGGGTCTTTTCCAAGCTGGCTGTTTCCTTGTAGAGGATTCTGGGTTGGACTTGATGATTCTGAGGGTCTTTTCCAAGCTGGCTGTTTCCTTGTAGAGGATTCTGGGTTGGACTTGATGATTCTGAGGGTCTTTTCCAAACTGGACGTTTCTGTGATTATTTGTACTTTGGCAATTGTGTTAAAAAGGCTTTAAAATGTGTTCAGAATCATCCTGTGTCAATCAAAGCAACCACTTAGTAGCTAGCTGATACTGTGAATGTTGCTGTTATTTCCATGACTATTTCCTCTTGTAATAGTAAAGATAAAATTTAGCATTTGGTGGGAGGGTGGGGGAGGAAAACCCCAGCAGATGTGGGAGTTAGGTGCTTTAGCACACACCATGATGGTCATGTACTGCAGCTAGGGGTTTTAGAAACTTATAATAATGACTCTTTTGTTTTTTTTCTTGGCTACCGTTTCTTTTTCAGGTATGTAAAACTTCACTGAGTTTCTCTCCTTTTCTCCCCCCCCCACCCCGTAGTTGCATGTGATGTTTGTTAATTCCTTTTGGGTTTGTTTTTGTTTTGGTTTGTTTGTTTGCTGGGTTTTTTCCCCCCTCCTTACCTGAACTTAGTTTGGAAATCCTATTAGAAGTCTCAGTTATATACACAGAGCTTTGCACCAGAGTAAAGCTCTGTAAAGTACTTGTAAAGTTGCTTGTATTAGAATAATCTCCACCCAGCAGAAGTTATGTTGCTTTAGAGTAACAAAGAGATGGTCCTAACATTCTCTTGGGTGTAGGTAATAGTGTCTTAGTTGACTGCAATGTAACCTGTTTGTAGAATTGAAGAGTGACTTGTTAATATGTAATTTTTTATTATTTTTTTTTCTTCTTCTTCTCTCTTTTTATTACCGCTGCTTTCCCAGCAAGGACAAGTCTGGAAGGTTTGCAAAGCTTTTTCACCTTCCCTTTGCCCGCTTGCCCGCTTTCAGAACCGGTCTCATACTCCATGACTGCTGTCTTCTACAAGTCCACAAGCCTGGGGTCATAGCAATCAGTGTGGCAAAGTTCTGAGAGGAGCTGCCCATCCGAGTTCACTTTGTGGCGTGGGAAAAACGCCGAGCATGCGATTTCTATTTCATTTTGGTTTTTAATCAGCTTTGCATGAGACATGAAACTCCTTTGCAGCAAACAACAACAGCAAAAACATCCCTTAAGAGGACTCTTAAAAATGAAAAAGGAATGATTTGAGGGGTGGGGGTGGGGGAAATGAACCAGCCGAGCGTCACGTAAGTAACACCGCGTTCAGTTTGTCCTCCAAACTCCAGGGGTAGAGCGTGGCTTGCTGGTCAGAGTAGTGGAGAAGTAGTGTGTCAGACAGCATGCACTGGAGCTGGCAGCAGTTAGGTGCACATTGGTCAGACAGCATGCACTGGAGCTGGCAGCAGTTAGGTGCACATTGGTCAGGCAGCATGCACTGGAGCTGGCAGCAGTTAGGTGCACATTGGTCAGGCAGCATGCACTGGAGCTGGCAGCAGTTAGGTGCACATTGGTCAGGCAGCATGCACTGGAGCTGGCAGCAGTTAGGTGCACATTGGTCAGACAGCATGCACTGGAGCTGGCAGCAGTAGGTGCACATTGGTCAGGCAGCATGCGCTGGAGTTGGCAGCAGTAGGTGCACATTGGTCAGGCAGCATGCGCTGGAGCTGGCAGCAGTTAGGTGCACATTGGTCAGGCAGCATGCACTGGAGCTGGCAGCAGTTAGGTGCACATTGGTCAGGCAGCATGCACTGGAGCTGGCAGCAGTAGGTGCACATTGGTCAGGCGGCATGCACTGGAGCTGGCAGCAGTAGGTGCACATTGGTCAGGCGGCATGCGCTGGAGTTGGCAGCAGTTAGGTGCACATTGGTCAGGCAGCATGCACTGGAGCTGGCAGCTGTTAGGTGCACATTGG
The DNA here is from genome assembly GCF_027791375.1 of Indicator indicator. Taxonomy (NCBI): domain Eukaryota; kingdom Metazoa; phylum Chordata; class Aves; order Piciformes; family Indicatoridae; genus Indicator; species Indicator indicator. Next base: position 209,571 of record NC_072014.1, on the reverse strand, counting down.
TCAGGCGGCATGCGCTGGAGCTGGCAGCTGTAGGTGCACATTGGTCAGGCAGCATGCGCTGGAGCTGGCAGCTGTAGGTGCACATTGGTCAGGCAGCATGCACTGGAGCTGGCAGCAGTAGGTGCACATTGGTCAGGCAGCATGCACTGGAGCTGGCAGCTGTTAGGTGCACATTGGTCAGGCAGCATGCACTGGAGCTGGCAGCTGTTAGGTGCACATTGGTCAGACAGCATGCACTGGAGCTGGCAGCAGTTAGGTGCACATTGGTCAGGCAGCATGCACTGGAGCTGGCAGCAGTTAGGTGCACATTGGTCAGGCAGCATGCACTGGAGCTGGCAGCTGTTAGGTGCACATTGGTCAGGCAGCATGCACTGGAGCTGGCAGCTGTTAGGTGCACATTGGTCAGGCAGCATGCACTGGAGCTGGCAGCAGTAGGTGCACATTGGTCAGGCAGCATGCACTGGAGCTGGCAGCTGTTAGGTGCACATTGGTCAGACAGCATGCACTGGAGCTGGCAGCTGTTAGGTGCACATTGGTCAGGCAGCATGCACTGGAGCTGGCAGCTGTTAGGTGCACATTGGTCAGGCAGCATGCACTGGAGCTGGCAGCAGTAGGTGCACATTGGTCAGGCAGCATGCACTGGAGCTGGCAGCTGTTAGGTGCACATTGATCAGGCAGCATGCACTGGAGTTGGCAGCAGTAGGTGCACATTGGTCAGGCAGCATGCACTGGAGCTGGCAGCAGTAGGTGCACATTGGTCAGGCAGCATGCACTGGAGTTGGCAGCAGTAGGTGCACATTGGTCAGCTGTTGATCCACAGAAGCTCTTCCATTCTCCCCCACCCTGTGCCTTTGTAAGTTAGGGAAGAGACCTCATGTTCAGGTTCCACTTCTGTTCCCTACTGAAGCCTCTGGGATTGCTGCTTTCAAAGCACAGCCAGTCCTGGGGTAGGTGCCAAGGAAATGAGCAAAACTCCCATTTTTAAATCTCAGAGAATAGGATTCTCTAGGCAAGTACTGCTGGCTTATGTTGGGGGTTGTCTCAGCAGTCTCAGCAGGGAGACGTTGGGAAGAGAAATTGAAGGCAGGTTAATGGGGGGAGGGTGGGCTCTTAGTTTTGCTTCACGAAGGATAGTTTGCTCCTTCGATGTGCCCAGCACTGTCCTCCACAGATGATGACATGACTGAACTCTCTCACTGTTAACTCAACACTACCTCAAACCAGGAATAGTGTTAAAAGGAAACCATGTTTTGTTTCGTTTTTATTTTTTTCTCTCCTTCTTTTAGGATTGAGTTTTTTTTCCCCTCACTGCTGTTCTGCACTAACTGCTTTGATACTTTCATGCATCTTTTTCAGTAGAAGAGCATCTCTGTACTGTTTCCCATTGCATATTTCAGCTGTGACAGTCCCTGCACTTTGCCTTTCATTTTATCACCTGCTCACTAAAAAAAAAAAACAAAACAAAAACCAAAACCTGAAGAAATAATCTTTCTAGTTTGTCTTCAGACTTGCAACTATCACTTAAGTTGTAGATGGATGATTGTGTTTTCACTTCATTTTGTGTTGTATTTCTATTTTTCCATAGGCATGTGGTGACCCCAAAGCCAAACCTTCCTATCTCATTGACAAAAACCTGGAATCTGCTGTCAAATTCATAGTCAGGAAATTTCCAGCAGTAGAAACACGCAACAACAATGTAAGTAACCAAATGTTTATCTAAGTGTGTTTTTTTTTTTTTCCCTCAATCCACTTCAGCACCTGTTGCTCAGCTCTCTGAGGTTTTATGTTGTCTTAGAGTGCAAGGACATGCTGAGGGATGTAACTGGAGTGTTATTTGTTGGTGCACATCTGACAGGAAGAACTGAGGGGAGCAAAAAAGTGAACAGGAAAGAGAGCCATAAAGTTCAGAAAAGTTGAAGAGAGAGAAATGACAAAGAATTAAACTAGGCACAGGCTCACAGGATGTTAGGGATTGAAAGGGACCTGTGGAGAGCTTCCAGTCCAACCCCCCCTGCCAGAGCAGGACCAGAGAATCCAGCACAGGTCACACAGGAACACATCCAGACAGGGCTGGAAAGGCTCCAGACAAGGAGACTCCACAACCTCTCTGGGCAGCCTGTTCCAGTGCTCTGTCACCCTCACAGTCAAGAAATTCCTCCTCATGTTGAGGTGGAAACCTCCTGTGCTGGAGTTTCCATCCATTGCCCTTTGTCCTATCCCAGGGTACAACTGAGCAGAGGCTGTCCCTGTCCCCTCCCTCTTGACCCCCAGCCCTCAGCTATTGATAGACATTGATCAGATCCCTCTCAGCCTTCTCCTCTCCAGACCAAACAGCCCTAGGGCTCTCAGCCTCTCCTCCCCAGGCAGTGCTCCAGTCCCTTCAGCATCCTTGCAGCCCTCCCTTGGACTCTCTCCAGCAGATCCCTGTCCCTCCTGAACTGGGGAGCCCAGACCTGGATGCAATATTCCAGGTGAGGTCTCAGCAGGGCAGAGGAGAGGGGGAGGAGAACCTCCCTGGCTCTGCTGGACACACTCCTCTGAATGCCCACCAGGACCCCATTGGCCTTCTTGGCCCCCAGGGCACATTGCTGTCCCATGCAGAACTTGTTGTCCACCAGCACTCCCAGCTCCTTCTCCTTGGGGCTGCTCTCCAGCAGATCCCCTCCCAACCTGTCCTGCTGCAGTTTCTTCTTCCTGCCCAGCTGCAGGACTCTGCACTTCTCCTTGTTGAACCTCATTAGGTTCCTCTTTAGAAAGAACTGTCTCCAAAGACAGACTATTACAGTGTAATTCTAGATTTTGGGGGTATTTTTAGGGTAGGACACTTCCTGGTTTTCTTTTTGCTTGCTCTCTTCTGTTCCATTTCAAAGAATTGTCCATGGGAAGTTATCCTTGGAAAAAAAAATCTTGCCTGCCTTGGATGGCAGAAATTCTTGGTGTCCAGCCTGATTGCAGAAGGTGGAAGCTGCAGAACCATTTGTGATGGGACCTGAGCAGCAGATCAACAAAATGCACTTGACTGCAGTGTGGGAAAATGTGTTTGTACTTTACAGGTGTTCATACCTTACAGGTGCCCTTGCCTATGAGGTCAGTCCCTGTGGGAATAAGGAATGCTTTAGTATGTAAGGAGAAACCTTCTGAAGTGCAAAAATATGGAAATGGAATTGTTTTGCAGTAGGCAGTTGGGGTTTTTTTCACCCTTGTGAGTGCTCCTCCAACATTGTTGAATTTGACTTCGTAGTCTTTTAGTGATAATTAACAATGATTAGATTTCAGGGTGGTATTTTGGCAGGTGATGCACACTTGTTTCTCTGCTTCCATCTGAAAGTCAAGGGCCAGATTTATTTTCTTTTATTTGGTTTACCTGCCTATATTTCTTTCCAGAGGTGGGAAGTGGGGGTAGGTGTTGGGTTTGCATGTTCCCTGCATGCAATTACTTGCATGAGTGCTTGAGAGGTGTAGGCATACTTTAAGCATTCAGGTGTCTGCAGAATGGGAGTGGGAATAAATAGCTTCTTTTCCAGTGCCATTTAGAATTTCTAGGTAATTTCTCTGGTAATACCAAAGTGGGGAGGGAGGGAAACCAAAGAGAAAACTGCCTGATAGAGGAAAGGATTTCAGTAACAGTGTGCTCTCTCACTTTATAACTTGTGCCTGTTTTGTGCTGTTTTAACAGTGGTCCTCTTTAGGTTGGATCTGATGGTAACAAACATGGCAGATCCTTGATCAAATCCAGGAAGAAACAGTGAATTGTGTGCTTCCATGCTCTCTAAACTTGAGTTGGAGATCTACTACTGAAAGCAGTTGATGTACACAGAATTCAGTGCACTTGCACATATCCTCTGTATGTCTTCCAGTTGTTGACTCTGAATTTGTAGCTTAGCTAATGGCAGATATTTAAGGATTTGGCATTGTGAAGCTTATGAAAGAGATCAAAGCTAACTTGATATGTTTTGACAATCCCAGTTTCTAAAACAGGCCACAGCTCATCATGTTTTGTCATTGCCCTGTGTTTAATTCCCAGGAGCCAGCCAGCCAGCCAGGCCTGTGTTTATTAAGCACAGTAATCAAAAGCCCACCCTCCAGATGTATGAGCATGGTTTAAAAGCAGGGATTTCAAGTTCTAGCAGCAGGCACCTGGGGTCGGAGGTGGTGGCAGTTTGCTTGCCTCAGATATTTACGACACTCTGCAGGGTATTTAGATATTAGATATTTACACCACCTGTATCTCCCCAGACAATCCTGCACCCATAACAGCTATCTCATGAGACAAAAGCCATGGCATGTGCAGAGGAAGTTCTAATTTGATGGAAGGTAAATTTGTGCTTTGCTTCAAAAAGGCATAAGCCATCTTGTTCCTGGTCAGGAAGATGTTCCCCTCCTTGCTCTTCATTTGTCTCCTTCTTCCTGCTGGACAACCACCAGTTCACTATGCTGTAGTGAGGCACACCAGTGTGTTCCTTCAGCAGGGAAGAGACTGAGCAGGGATTTAAACCCTTTTAAAGCATCTTACTGGAGCAGGGACACATCAGTTAATGAAATACTATTGAGGTTATTGCAGGGAAAATGAGCTGTGCTATCTCCTTGCAGGTAAAATTCTGGGATAGCCTTTCAGGGAGGAGTTGTGGATTTTGTACATTCAGCTGTGGCAGTTGTGGTTGTTCACAAGGATAAGAGGATGTAAGGGGTTGGGAGGGACCTCCAAAGCTTTGAGTCCAACCCCCCTGCCAGAGCAGGGCCAGAGAATCCAGCACAGGTCACACAGGAACACATCCAGACAGGGCTGGAAAGGCTCCAGAGAAGGAGACTCCACAACCTCTCTGGGCAGCCTCTTCCAGTGCTCTGTCACCCTCACAGTGCAGAAGTTCCTCCTCATGTTGAGGTGGAACCTCCTGTGCTGGAGTTTCCATCCGTTGCCCCCTGTCCTGTCACAGGGTGCAAGTGAGCAGAGCCTGTCCCCTCCCTCTTGAGCCCCAGCCCTCAGATATGTATAAACATTGATTAAATCCCTTCTCAGCCTTCTCCTCTCCACACTAACCAGCCCCAGGGCTCTCAGTCTCTCCTCACCAGGCAATGCTCCAGTCCCTTTAGCATCCAGGTTGTTCATCTCTGCAGTTAGTAGTACCTGTTGTGATGTGGCCAAACGAGCTTGCTTTCAGGTGCAGAATAGGTGGTGCTTGCTTTTGTGATTACTTTTTGGGAGGGAAGGACCTATTTTTGCCTGCTTGTTTATTTTTTCTCAGCTGCTGTCATTTACAGTGTTCTGCTGTGTTCAGCAGGAGCAGGCAGGGGATTGTCCCCTTGTGCTGGGCACTGCTGAGGCCACACCTGGAGTGTTGTGTCCAGTTTGGGGCACTTGAATCCAAGAGAGATGTGGAGGTGCTGGAGGGAGTGCAGAGGAGGGCAAGGAAGCTGGGAAGGGCCTGGAGAAGAAATGTGATGAAGAGCAAGTGAAGGAGCTGGGGATGGGTAGTGTGAAGCAGAGGAGGCTGAGGGGAGACCTCCTGGCTCTCTGCAGCTCCCTGAAAGGAGGTTGTGCAGAGGTTGTGCTGCTCTCTTCTCACAGCTCATTAGCCAGAGAAGAAGAGGGAAGAGCCTCAAGCTGCAGCAGGGCAGGGTCAGACTGGACAGGAGGAAGAATTTTTCCCATCCAGAGTGTTCAGGGATTGGAATGTGCTGGGCAGGGAGGTGGTGGAGTCCCCAAGCCTGGCTGTGGTTTGGCTGTGGTGCTTGGGGCTGTGGTTTAGGGGTGAGCCTTGCAGAGTAGGGTTGTGGGTTGGACTTGGTGCTCCTGAGGGGCTTTGCCAACCTGAATGGTTCTGTGATTCTATCTGAGTGGTGAACACCACATTTTATTGAAGACTATGAGCAGTGTCTGCCATAGTCAGATGATCTAGAAAAGCCTCCATTTTTATTCTTGGGAAACAAGTGATTATGTTATGCTTGCCATTGATAGCTTTTTATATCTTTATTCACACAAAAAAAAAGACAGCTGCTGGTTTCATTCGTCCTTGAGTGTTTGATGTGCTGAATCAGACTAAAGGGATGCCTGGCACTTGCTGTTTTGCAATACTGGAGTGAAAATTTCTGAGCAGCTCAGACTAAGTGCCTGATGAATCCTTGCTGACCAGGCTGGAAAATAAAATTGAATAGTTCATCTTCCAAAAGATCAATAATAGATAACTCTGGACCTCATCAGTTCATAACTTGCCTCTCTCCCATTGTCTGAGGGCAGGCCCTGTGATCTCTTATGCTTGCCCTTTCTTCTCCAATCACCATCATGAACCACAGAGCCTTGAAAATGTGCAGTTTGAAGGCTGAGCTCTTAAATCAACTGTGAATGATGTTGGCCAGCAGTGCAGTATTGCTTAAGAGTGTATAAAGTGCAGGAAAGGAGGGGAAATGTGTGTAAACAAACAAACACCCCCAAAAAACCCCACCCAGAAATATTGACAAGGTCAGAAACAAAACCTTTGCAAAGGAAAATATATAATAATAAAAAGTATCTTATCTTCTGTATTTGGGAAACCTTAGTATTTATCTTGATTTTAAAGTGACTAACAGTTTGTTATGAAAAAGAAGGCTTTTTCTGAGTTGCAGAAGCCTTCCCAAAAGCTTCACTGCATCATGGTTCTTGGTCAGGTCACTCCTCTGAGGATGCTGGTATTGGCTCAGGGTAATATTTATTTTTACTGAATTTCTTTGACTAGCATTGGAAGAGAAGTTCCAAAGTAAGGGGTGAAGAAGCAGCCTGATGTTTCTGAAGGCTTTTTTTTAGACCTTATCCTTCTATAAGATGTACAAGCAAGGTTCTCACCACAGAGAAATCAAACCAGAATGTGCTGACCTCCAAAGACATGTAGTAGGATTTAAAAATGACTCTCTTCTTGGTCAGTGCTAACATAGAATCATATAATGGTCAGGGCTGGAAGGGACCTCAAGGACCTGTTCCAGGAAGGATCTGGAGGTGCTGGAAGGTGTCCAGAGAAGGGCCATGAGGATGAGCAGAGGGCTGGAGCTGCTCTGCTCTGGAGACAGCCTGAGAGAGTTGGGGTTGTGCAGTGTGGAGAGGAGAAGGCTCTGAGGAGACCTTCTTGTGGCCTTCCAGGATCTGAAGGGGGCTCCAAGAAAGCTGGGGAGGGACTTTTGAGGGTGTCAGGGAGTGATAGGACTAGGAGGAATGGATCCAAACTAAAGGAAGGTAGATTCAGTTTGGTTTTTAGGAAGAAGTTCTTCCCCGTGGATGATCATACAGTAATTCCTGCAGTAGGCTCACTGCATATAGAAGTGTATCACATAAACTTTGGCAGCAGGACACAGAATCCCAGAATTGTTAGGATTGGAAGGGAGCTCAAGGATCAGCCAGGTCCAACCCCCTGCCATGGGCAGGGACACCTCACACTACAGCAGGTTGCTCACAGCCACATCCAGCCTGGCTGCAAAAACCTCCAGGCATGAGGCTTCCACCACCTCCCTGGGCAACCTCTGCCAGTCTCTCACCACCCTCATGGGGAACAACTTCTTCCTCACATCCAATCTGAATCTCCCCATTTCTAGTTTTGCTCCATTCCCCACAGTCCTATCACTCCCTGACACCCTCAAAAGTCCCTCCCCAGCTTTCTTGGAGCCCCCTTCAGATCCTGGAAGGCCACAAGAAGGTCTCCTCAGAGCCTTCTCCTCTCCAGACTGCACAACCCCAACTCTCTCAGGCTGTCTCCAGAGCAGAGCAGCTCCAGCCCTCTGCTCATCCTCGTGGCCCTTCTCTGGACACCTTCCAGCACTTCCAGATCCTTGTTTATAATAGGGGCTCCAGAATCCCTCATGATGGGGAACTGGAGATTGAGGCAGAAAGGTTTTCTGCAGCTGTGGATAGCAGAGTCTGAGAAATCTGCTGCCTGCACAGGTCAAGCTCTGTGTCTGTGCTGGAGCTCCTCTCCTTTCTGCTTTCCTAAACACCCCATGTGGGAAGTAGTGAGAATCTCTGCCTGCTTATTTGAACACATGTTTTTCTTTCGCTCAGATTGCTCCTCAGTGATTTCCCTGTCAAAAAACTTTCTGTATTTTTAAGTCTCTCCTGGAGAAGTTGAGGCTTGGGCATTGCTTAGTGATAGGCAGACCAGTGAAGTACTGAGTCAGTGAGAGCTAGAAACAATATCATATGAGAAGAGAGTCCGAGCAGTGTAGTATTTCCACCCTTCCTTGGTTATAATCTGCAGCTAGGAGTTAGTTCACTTTACATTTTTCTCTTTCTTTGTGGGTGTTCATGTTCATTGTATGGTCAGTAACAGCTGTGGCAGCTGTCACTTTCAGCTTCGTTTCTACTCCAGCAAGTAGATCTCTTGTATGGGAGACTTGATTTTTTTTTTTTTTCCAGAGAACTTACTGCATTCTTAAGCAGTAAAACCCCAGCTCCCCATATTCTACCATAAAACTAACTGGTCTCCTGGCCATGAAGGCTTTCCAGGTAAGAGGATGCCCTAATTTTCCTGCTTGGCTGCCTGCTTGACTCTGCCACTGCTCAAGGAACTTGAAAGTGCTGAAGGAACCACAAAGGGAGATTGATTTTTTTTTTTTTTTTCTTTTTTTTCCCCCAAACTCACTGAGGCAGTGATTTACTTTACTAAAAGGAGTTCCCTTTGCATACTAAGGTCAGCCAATGAGTAACTGGTTCAGCTTTGTCCAAGCAGCTGAAATTCCTTATAGTAGAGAACAGGATCATAGCCTCACAGAACGGTCTGAGTTGGAAGGGACCTCCAAAGGTCATCCAGTCCAAGCCCCTCTGCACTCAGCAGGGACATCCCTAACTAGATCAGGTTGCCCACAACCCTGTTGAGCTGTACCTTGGATATTTCCAGGGTTTGGGCCTCAACCACCTCCCTGGGCAACCTGTTCCTGTGTTCCACCACCACCCAAGTAAAGAACTTGTTCCTCACATCCAATCTGAATCTGCTCTGCTCCAGTTTGAAGCCATTGTCCCTGGTCCTGTCCCTGCAGCCCTTTGCAAACAGTCTCTCTGCAGCCTTCTTGCAGCCCCCTTCAGGTCCTGGCAGGTTGCTCTTAGGTCTCCCTGGAGCCTTCTCTTCTCCAGGCTGAACACCCCCAGCTCCCTCAGCCTGGCCTCACAGCAGAGCTGCTCCAACCCCCTGAGCATTTTCCTGGCCCTCCTCTGGAGCCTCTCCATCAGGTCCATGTCCTTCCTGTGCTGAGGGCTCCAGAGCTGCACACAGCACTGCAGGTGAGGTCTCAGCAGAGCAGAGCAAAGTGGCAGAATCACCTCTCTGGCTCTGCTGGCAATGCTGCTTTGGATGCAGCCCAGGCTGCCCTTGGCCTTCTGTGCTGCAAGCTCACCCTGCCTGCTCCTGGCCAGCTTCTCATCCCCCATCACCCCCAAGGCCTTTTCCTCAGGGCTGCTTTCTCTCCCCTCCTCCCCCAGCCTGTACTGATAGTGAGGATTCTCCTTCCTATATAAAGGGCATAGGATGTGCTCATAATGGATTTTTGGAACAAAACTGCAACATACCTGCAACAAATAAAATTTGATCTGCATTTTTAGTGGGGGGGGGGGGGGAAGTTCAGCATTTAAATTGCTCTGATAATGCTTTGCTCTGATACAACCACATCTTCTGTTGTGATTTTGTAGGCAGTAGCATGTCTGATGCCTTCACTTAGTGCTTGTGTAAGACTCTTCTCAGTGCTTTTAATAACTTCTGCTGTAGTAAAAGCAGAGGAGAGCTTGTACAATATTTCAGTGGTTTGAAAGTGGGCATTTTTCCCTAGCCATTCCAAAAGGTAGTGTGGAATCCTGAAGTGTCTTTAAAAGGTTGCACCAAACAGAAATGTCATCATCAGACTTCATTTATGTATATATATATTTTTTTTTTTTTTAATCATTAGTGCTGTTGGAAGTGATGCTTATATTCATGGCTTAAACCCTTGACTGTGTGTGAATTTGAGATGGAGCAGCATCCAAATACAATTTAATTCATAGAATCATAAAATGATAGGGGTTGGATGGGACTTCTAGAGATCATTGAGTCCAGTTCCACTCCCCCTCCCCCAAAAGCAGGATTACCTAGGGCAGGCCACACAGGAATGCCTCCAAGCAGGTTTGGGATGTCTCCAGAGGAGGAGACTCTACCACCTCTGTGGGCAGCCTGCTCCAGGGCTCCAGCCATCCTCACAGGAAGGTGTCTCCTCATCTTGAGGTGGAACCTCCTGTGTACCAGCTTGTACCTGTTGTTCCTTGTTCTATTACTGGGCACCATCAAAAAGAACTTGGCACCTTAACCTGACCCCCACCCCCTCAGATATTGATAGACATTAATAAGATTCCCTCTTAGCCTTCTCAAGGCTAAACAGCCCCAGGGCTCTCTTGTCTTTCTTCTTAGGAGATATGCTCAATTCTTATCTTTATTTGTAATAAAATCCTTGCAGTGCTCTACTGTTCAGTCACATCAAATGAATCACTTGCCAAGGTAAACCAAACTAGCCCTGTGCTCACTTTTGTTGCTTAATAGTGTCTGCAGTACCTGCCAAACACCTGTTTGCTTCACCCATTGAAGGTTTTGATTTGATAACTGACAAAACTAGAGCTTGTCCATTCAAAGAAAACAACCAAAAGAAAAACCCCCAAAAAAACCCAAAAAAACAAACCCAACCCTTCAGGAATATACAAACAGGATTTTAGGCAGGCAGCATTCCCAAATAAGTTTTCATGCATCTGAAATGAGTAGTTCCCTCAGAATTTGATGACCTAAAGGGAATGATGCAGGCAGCTAGAGATGTATGCCCATGACAATTTTATGTATGGAAAACACAGCTGAGACTTTTGCTCTGTTTAGTTGCCCTGGCTATGTCAGGACCTGGCTATGCCTGAGTCCTGCAGCTGGGTCAGGGCAATGCCAGGCACTGATAGAGGCTGGGCAGGAACTGGCTGGAGAGCAGCCCTGAAGAAAAGGCCTTGGGGGTGCTGGGGGAGGAGAAGCTCAGCAGGAGCCAGCAGTGAGCACTTGCAGCCCAGAGAGCCAAGCAGAGCCTGGGCTGCAGCAAGAGAAGTGTGGCCAGCAGGGCCAGGGAGGGGATTCTCCCCCTCTGCTCCACTCTGCTGAGACCACACCTGGAGCTCTGTGTCCAGTTCTGGAGCCTCTGTTCCAGGAAAGATCTGGAGGTGCTGGAAGGTGTCCAGAGAAGGGCCACAAGGATGAGCAGAGGGCTGGAGCTGCTCTGCTCTGGAGACAGCCTGAGAGAGTTGGGGTTGTGCAGTCTGGAGAGGAGAAGGCTCTGAGGAGACCTCCTTGTGGTCCTCCTGTATGTGCAGGAGGCTACAGGAAAGCTGGGGAGGGACTCTTTAGGGTGTCAGGCAGTGAGGGGACTAGGGACAATGGATCCAAACTAAAGGAGGGTAGATTCAGATTGGTTTTTAGTCTGTATTTAAACACCTCCAGGGATGGTGACTCCACCACCTCCCTGGGCAGCACATCCCAATTGCAAATCTCTCTTTTTGGGAAGAAATTCTTCCTCACCTCCAGCCCAAACCTCCCCTGGTGCAGCTTGAGACTGTGTCCTCTTGTTCTGTTGCTGCTTGTCTGGGAGAAGAGACCAACCCCCTCCTGGCTACAACCTCCCTTCAGGCAGTTGTAGAGAGCAATGAGGTCTCCCCTGAGCCTCCTCTTCTCCAAGCTAAACACCCCCAGCTCCCTCAGCCTCTCCTCACAGGGCTGTGCTCCAGACTCCTCCCCAGCCTTGCTGCCCTCAAGTTAGCTCTAGTGAAATATAATCTTTTGATGCTAGTAGTGTTCTAAGAGTTCTTTCTTCAACATATCCTACTTTAAAACTCCTGTTGCGTATTGGCTGCAGAATCATTTGCTGATAAATGGAATTGCAGGCTAACAAAAAAAACCTCCAACCACCTCCAACCGTCAAACCAGATACACAATATGATGTAGCTATTTATAAACAGCTGGGAGGATATTAGTAATGGAAAGTTGTGTTGCAGTGGGTGTGGAAAGAGCTCCACCCACATTCCTGAGTGATAAAAATACAAACAGACGTCCAGGACCCTGCATGCTCTCAGCTGTATGCTGAATGTCACTGACCAGGCTGTGCTGCAGGAATTGAACTGTTGGCTGTAGATAGCCATCAGGTGAAGGCATGGCTGTAGATGAATATATGAATACAAAAATCAGGATTTTTCTGCTGTGAGGAGAGGCTGAGGGAGCTGGGGGTTGTTCAGCCTGGAGAAGCGAAGGCTCCAGGGAGACCTTAGAGCTGCCTTCCAGTGCCTGAAGGGATCCTGCAGGAAGGCTGCCGAGGGACTCTTCATGAGGGTGTCGAGAGACAGGACAAGGGGGTATGGTTTGAAGCTGAGGGAGAGGAGGTTTACGCTGGATATTAGGAAGAAGGTCTCAGTATGAGGGTGGTGAGACTCTGCAATAGGTTCCCCAGGGAGGATGTGGATGCTCCCTCCCGGGGGGGGGTGTTCAAGGCCAGGTTGGATGAGATGAGACCTTGAGCAGCCAAAGTCTAGTTGAGAGGTGTCCCATGGCAGGCAGGTTGGAGTGGATGATCTCTGAGGTCTGTTTCTATGAAGTTAACAGCATTTACAGTTAGTACATTGTTTTATTTTGATATTATTATTATTATTATTATTATTATTATTATTATTATTATCATTATTATTATTATTATTATTATTATTATTATTATTATTATTATTATTATTATTATTCCATTATTATTCCATCCTGGCCTTTTTATGATTCTGTGACAATGCTCTGAATTTAACAGCAGTTACAGTTAGTACATTGTTTCATTTTGATGCTATTATTATTATTATTATTATTATTATTATTATTGTTATTGTTATTATTATTATATTCTGGGCCATTTTATAAGTCTATGACAATTCTATGAATCTCACAGCAGCTACAGTTAGTACATTGTTTCATTTTGATGATGATATTATTAGTATTAGTATTAGTATTATTATTAGTAGTATTATTATTATATCCTAGGCCATTTTATAAGTCTATGACAATTCTATGAATCTAACAGCAGCTACAGTTAGTACATTGTTTCATTTTGATTGATTTATTTTTATTATTGCTTGTTTTGATTGGTTTATTTTGAATAAAAAGTTTGCTGATGCCTTCAACACCGAGAGTTCAAAGAATAATCACCTTAACTCTGTACAAACATTTCAGCATAAATATTTCTGGGAATCCAGGGCAGTAGTTAGTGCTGCACACTTAGTTCTTGGTTGAGTGCAGTGACTTCCTTAGTCTCTTTCTTAATGTACAGCTTTCAGAATTCCTGAAATAAGATTATTTCTTTTGCCAGGGCATTTCCCAGCAGTTTCCCTTTTTGCCAGATGTCCCAGGGTTCAAATGAAGTTTTTAAACCAAGCGTCTTAGGTGCTTAACCTTCAGCACATAAAAACTGTTGACTGATGAAGCAGCCCTGAAAGCACAAAGCACTCCTTCCTCTGACGAGGTCCTGAGGAGAAAGTTAAAGGCATATGTGCAGTCATAATGTGAGCTTTGGGTTTGTCTTGTCTCTGTGCTTGAATTATTCTTATTCCTGAACAGCAGCCCTTAGTCTGGTCCTGAAAAATCCTCCCATTCATGCAGTTCCCACTTCGGTTTGTTGCTCACGACCAAACCCTGTTTCTGCTTCTTCTTTTCAAAATAAAGCACTTGCAATAAGTAGTTGAAACAGCAAGGTTCAAGTGAAGTTTTAAAGCAAGCATCTTAGGTGAGCAAAGTTCATCACACAAAAACTGTTGACAGATGAAGCATACCTGAAATCACAGGTCTGAAATCACCTGAAAGCACTCCTTCCTCTGAGGAGGTCCTGTGTATGGATGCAGGTTGGCCCAAGGGTGGGCAGGAGCTTGTGCAGACCTTCAGGAGCTCCAGACACTGCCTGTGATGATGCTGGTAGAAGCAAATTCATATTGAGGCTCAAAATACAATTCACAGGACTGATGTTTGACTACAGATTGTTTTTGTGCAGCAGCAGTTGAAATGGAAATAACTCATTTCCTAGTGCAGGAGATGATCTGAAGGTACAAAATAAACACATGGGCTTGAACCTGGTTTTCATTGAGTCCCAGCTAATGGCTGTGTGAAAGAAATATACACAGGGTAGACATTGAGGGTAGACATCTAGAATAAAATGCTTTATGCTGGTTTAAGAGAAGGGCAGAACTATTAGATCCTGAAGTTAAGCCTTTAGAATGAAATCCTTTATGCTGGTTTAAGAGCAGGCAGAACTATTAGACTTTGAGGTTAGATCTCTAGAATGAAATCTTTTATGCTGGTTTAAGAGCAGGCAGACGTTAAGTCTCTAGAATGAAATCCTTTATGCTGGTTTAATAGCAGGCTTAACTCTTAGACTTTGAGGTTAGGTCTCTAGAATGAAATGTTTTATGCTGGTTTAAGAGCAGGCAGAACTATTTATGATGTAGCCATTCCAGTTTGTTCATCTCTCTCTCTCTGTGCCTGTCTTCCTTGGCTATGATGGAAGTTTTATGCCTCCAGGCTTCTGAAAATAATCATCATAGCCTCTAAAAATGCAGAGGAAAGAAGCAAAAATTGCCTTCTCTAGAAATACATTAGTGATCCAGGCAGTCTATTTTATTTTTTTCTTTAATTTAGAGGAATTTTAGTGCTTTCTATAAAGCTGAGAACACAGAGCACATCTCTATAAAGAGAGGGAGATGAAGAATTGCCTTCAGTTCTAACCTCTCCTATGGGGTGGGGGGGGGAAGAAAAGCTAACCAATTTGAAGCAATTTATTTAATCTTTCTTCTAATTCATTGCTCCTGGTGAGAGGAAAAACTCTATTTAACTTGATCAGTCATTAATTTCAAATCTTACCACTTTTTGGAGGGCACTTTTTCATGTTAGGTCTTCTGACTGCTTGAACTTGTTTTGCCTCCTGTATCAAGAGGCTTAATAAGATGGGTAGAGCAAGTTAAATAATTGGATTCTTCCAGACTGGAATACATGGATAAACAGAATGGCTGTGCAGTGACAGCTGCTTTTTTTGTGTGTGTTCTTAATTGTAATCAAAGAGTCACAGGATGTTAGGGGCTGGAAGGAACCTCTGGAGATCATCGAGTCCAACCCCTCCTGCCAGAGCAGGACCAGAGAATCCAGCACAGGTCACACAGGAACACATCCAGACAGGGCTGCAAAGGCTCCAGAGAAGGAGACTCCACAACCTCTCTGGGCAGCCTCTTCCAGTGCTCTGGGACCCTCACAATGAAGAAGTTCCTCCTCGTATTGAGATGGAACCTCCTGTGCTGCAGTTTCCATCCATTGCCCCTTGGCCTATCCCAGGGCACAACTGAGCAGAGCCTGTCCCTGTCCCCTCCCTCCTGACCCCCAGCCCTCAGCTATTGATAGACATTGATCAGATCCCTCTCAGTCTTCTCCTCTCCACACTAAACACCCCCAGGGCTCTCAGCCTCTCCTCCCCAGGCAGTGCTCCAGGCCCTTCAGCATCCTTGCAGCCCTCCCTTGGACTCTCTCCAGCAGATCCCTGTCTCTCCTGAACTGGGGAACCCAGACCTGGATGAAGTATTCCAGGTGAGGTCTCAGCAGGGCAGAGTAGAGGGGGGAAGGAGAACCTCCCTGGATCTGCTGGACACACTCCTCTGAATGTCCCCCAGGATCCCATTGGCCCTCAGTGCCACTTCTGGCTCTGTCTGGTTCCCTCACAAACTCTTGCTAAGTCTGGAAATCAGGCTCTAACCAAAAGTTAAAAACTCCCAAGTGAACTCTTTGGCACCTTTGTATTCACATTTGCCTCTTCCATTTTATCCACCAGTGTCTAATGCTAGTGTTTTGCTTCTTTTTTTTTTGTTTTGTTTTTGTTTTATTGTTGTTACTGTTGTTTATTTTGTTGCTCTTTTTTTTTTTTTGTTTGTTTGTTTGAATGTATTACTGTGTTTGATATGGAACTGGTCCAAGAACCGTTACTGTATTTTATGTTTGTATCTACATTTTATTTTGCATGCTTAACGTGGCTTTGCCTGGATATTCTTTTTGGTAAGTTCAGAATTTCAACAGCATAATATTTTGTTTGTTTGTTTGTTATTTTTTTTCCCTGTAGTTAAAAGTTGGGGACCTGCCACCTTGCTTTTCTGCCACCCCAAGTATATGTGGTTATCTTTTTTTTTTTTTTTTGGTCACGCTGATCCGTGCTCACGTACTGGTCTGCTTTTGCTAATGGTACATACATGGTAACACTCTTCTCCTAACTCCCCATTTGCATCTCTAGCTGAGCTAAACCAGTATGACTTTGGTACTAATGTGGACTAATTTGACTTTTTGTCTTCAAAGTCTAGCTGACAGCTGTTCAAATGATCTGAGGCCTCTGTGTTGTGTGTTTGAGACACGCAGAACCTCAGGCTTTAGCAAACCCATGTTAAGGCTTCTCTGCGTTTCACAGGTATCATTTGTCACCAGTTTTCTCCAAGATCTTCTAAGGATGACTTGGCTGTTTGTGTTTCTCTTTTAGCAACAGCTTGCTCAGCTCCAGAAAGAGAAATCAGAGATCCTGAAGAACCTGGCGTTATACTACTTCACGTTTGTTGATGTAATGGAATTTAAGGTAAGGTGTCAGCAAGTTTCTTGATGATACAAAGCTGGGGGGAGTGGCTGCCACACCAGAGGGTTGTGCCTGCCATTCAGCCAGACCTGGACAGGCTGGAGAGTTGGGCAAAGAGAAATGGAATGAAGTTCAACAAGGGCAAGGGGAGAGTCTTGCACCTGGGAAAGAACAACCCCATGGAGCAGGAGAGGTTGGGGACTGAGCTGTTGGAGAGTAGGGAAGGGGAAAAGGACCTGGGGGTCCTGGTGGGTGGGAGGTTGAGCATGAGCCAGCAATGAGCTCTGGTGGCCAAGAAGGCCAAGGGCATCCTGGGGTGGATTAGAAGGGGTGTGTGAGTAGGTCGAGAGAGGTTCTTCTCCCCCTCTACTCTCCCGGCCTGCTGAGGCCACATCTGGAAGATTGTGTCCAGTTCTGGGCCCCCCAGTTCAGGAAGGACCTCAGGGAACTGCTTGAAAGAGTCCAGCACAGAGGCACAAAGATGAAGGGAACGGAACAACTTCCTTATGGGGTGAGCCTGAGGGCTCTGTGGCTTGGAGAGGAGGAGCCTGAGAGGTGACCTCATTGCTGGTGCTCAAGATGTGCAGGGGGAGTGCTCAGAGGCTGGAGCCAGGCTCTGCTGGGTGATGCCCAATGCCAGCACAAGGGGCAGTGGTGGAAGCTGAGGCAGAGGAAGTTCCATAGAAAAAGGAGAAAACATTTTTTCCCTGTGAGGGTGACAGAGCCCTTGACCAGGCTGCCCAGGGGGGTTGTGGAGTCTCCCTCTCTGGAGATACTCCAACTCCACCTGGATGTGTTCCTGTGTGACCTGCTCTAGGTGCTGCTGCTCTGGCAGGAGGGTTGGACTGGATGAACTTTGAGGTCCCTTCCAACACTTAACATTCTGTATTACAAGAATATGTCAGTTGGTTGTTCTGTCACATCAGCTTCTTGTCTTTTTTTATGTATGAAGTGCCACTGTGCTATGAAATAGCTGAACTCCTACCTCTGGTCTGAGAGTGAAGTGATTTACTCAGATCTTTTTTTAAACTGAAGCTCTTTCTGTGTTTCTCAAGGACCATGTGTGTGAGCTGCTGAACACGATTGACGTTTGCCAAGTCTTCTTTGACATCGTAAGTTGCTGGAGTTCAGCTTTCAAAAGGAGTTAAACTTCTCAAGCTTCAAAATGTTTCTAATTAAGAGTCCAGCACAGGGAGTTAGAACGACTTTGTTAACCTGAGAAAGGTGACATCTTGAGTTAAAATGAGAGGGTAAACAACACCACTGGAATCTTCAGGTCTCTTTTTATTAAGAGGTTGGGAATCAGAAGATAAGACAGTTTTAAACAGGCTGCTGATGGGCTGCTTTGTGTATTACCAGGCACACAAATCTTTCTGTAATTGTTTTGCTTTGTTGCATCTGCAAGTTAATTCTTAGGGTTTGCTGTCATGTGTCTAGGCTTAAGCCACGTGAGGCTTGTGGGGGTTGGACTCGATGACCTTCAGAGGTCCCTTCCAACCCCTAACATCCTGTGGTCCTGTGACAGGAGTATTACTGCTATCCACCTAAACCATGTGAGGGGATAATGCCTCCATGTCCCAGTGCAGGCCAGTGACAAGCGGAGTCCCTCAGGGATCAGTGCTGGGACCAGGCTTGTTCAACATCTTTGTTGGTGCCATGGACAGAGGCATTGAGTGCACCCTCAGCAAGTTTGCTGATGGCAGCAAGCTGTGTGGTGCAGCAGACAGGCTGGAGGGAAGGGATCCATCCAGAGGGACCTGGACAGGCTGGAGAGGTGAGCCCATGACAACCTCATGAGGTTCAACAAGACCAAGTGCAAGGTCCTGCAGCTGGGTCAGGGCAATGCCAGGCACTGATAGAGGCTGGGCAGGAACTGGCTGGAGAGCAGCCCTGAGGAGAGGGACTTGGGGGTGCTGGGGGAGGAGAAGCTCAGCAGGAGCCAGCAGTGAGCACTTGCAGCCCAGAGAGCCAAGCAGAGCCTGGGCTGCAGCAAGAGAAGTGTGGCCAGCAGGGCCAGGGAGGGGATTCTCCCCCTCTACTCCACTCTGCTCAGACCACACCTGGAGCTCTGGGTCCAGGTCTGGAGCCTCTGTTCCAGGAAAGATCTGGAGGTGCTGGAAGGTGTCCAGAGAAGGGCCATGAGGATGAGCAGAGGGCTGGAGCTGCTCTGCTCTGGAGACAGCCTGAGAGAGTTGGGGTTGTGCAGTCTGGAGAAGAGAAGGCTCTGAGGAGACCTTCTTGTGGCCTTCCAGGATCTGAAGGGGGCTCCAAGAAAGCTGGGGAGGGACTTTTGAGGGTGTTAGGGAGTGATAGGATTGGGGGAATGGAGCAAAACTAGAAATGGGGAGATTGAGATTGGATGTTAGGAAGTTTTATACCGTGAGGGTGGTGAGAGACTGGCAGAGGTTGCCCAGGGAGGTGGTGGAAGCCTCATGCCTGGAGTTTTTTGCAGCCAGGCTGGATGTGGCTGTGAGCAACCTGCTGTAGTGTGAGGTGTCCCTGCCCATGGCAGGGGAGTTGGAACTGGATGAGCCTTGAGGTCCCTTCCAACCCTAACAATTCTATGATTCCATGACAACTCCTGTGATTGACTAAAACAGTCCAAAAAGCAGCTGCAAGTGTTCCATTAAACTCCCTCTCCTAAATCCCAAACACTGAAAAACCCCAAAACAAAACCTCAAAAGACCTTTTCCTCGTTTTCAGCTTTCTTTTGCTTGATGTTGTTAATGTCACCTGCTAGTTTTAATCATTATTCTCTTACTAGTTTTAATCATTGTTCTCTTGCTAATTTTAATCATTATTCTAAATTTGGCTGACTTGATTTCATAATATGAAACAGGAGCAAGCACATGCCCTGTGGAATGATGTTCCTCAGCCAGTGGGATATCTGCTAACTTCCTTCTTTAATTCATTGCCAAGCCACTTACTGACTCCTTGTAATATTGATGAAAGGTTTTCTTACCTGTCAGCTAACCTGTGACCCTTCAGCCTGGGAAGATTTGGTTGTGTGTTTGCTTTTTCATGACTGCAAACAGTTCTGGGGGATTTGGGTGAATAAGTTGGATTAGGGGTGAATAAGTTGGATTAGGGCTGCATAAATTGGATCAGGGGTGAATAAATTAAGACTGCACAAAGTCTCTGTGCCACTGGAACAAAAACATTTTGTTCAAGACAGTCCATTGGATTTAAAAACTGCTGAAAACTGATGGAAAGGTAAGGAGAAAGTTGTGTGCTTGTTTCAAAAACAGTTTAGAGTGATCATTAACTGTTGGATTGTGTTGTTTGGTTTTTTTTATCTCTAGACTGTAAACTTTGATTTAACAAAGAACTACCTAGACCTGATTATCACCTACACAACTCTAATGATCCTGCTGTCTCGAATTGAAGAGAGGAAGGCTATCATTGGGCTGTACAACTATGCCCATGAAATGACACATGGAGCAAGGTGAGGAATCTCTTGTGTTAAGAAATGTGTATTCTGATCATCAGAATATTTACCAGCAGTAAGAGCTGCACCTGAGTGAATTGTTTCTTGTTGCTGTCAGTGACAGAGAATATCCACGCCTTGGCCAGATGATTGTGGATTATGAAAATCCCTTGAAGAAGATGATGGAGGAATTTGTACCTCACAGTAAAGTATGTAACTGCTTTTTCACAGCCACACTGTAACCTTAGTGGGCAGAAGCAGAGGGAAAAGAGTAGATGTCCAAGGGTTTGTTTCTGCCAAAGGCCATTGGGTATAAAAGTTACAGAACCTTTTTACTGGGGGTTGATCTAAGGGAAGCTATACAGGAATGCAAAGATCCATTTTTAAGGTTCCATTTTTTTTTTTTTCCCCCACTAAGAATTAGAAATTGATGACAAATCAGTTCATATCTTCATTGATGAAATGGTTTGGCTTGGAAGGAGCCTTAAAGATATTTAGTTCCAACCCCCCTGGTTTATTGGCAGAGACACCTTCCACTATACCAGGTTGGTTGAGGTTTCATCCAACCTGGCCTTGAACACCTCCAGGGAGGGGGTGTCCACAGCCTCCCTGGGTAACCTGTTCCAGTGTCTCATCACCCTCACAGTAAAGCATTTCTTCCTGATGTCCAGTCTAAATCTGTCCTCCTCAAGCTTCAGTCCCCCTTCAGGATCTGGCAGACTGTTGTAAGGTCTCCCTGCAGTCTTCTCCACGCTGAACAGCCTCTGCTCTCACAGACTGTGCCTGCAGGGAAGGTGCTCCAGCTCTCTGATCATCTTCATGGCTGTCCTCTGGCCTCTCTCCGTTAGTCTGATTATCACAGAATGTTTGGGCTGGAAGGGAGCTCAAAGCTTATCCAATCTAATTCCCTTGCCAGAGCAGCATCACCTAGAGCAGGTCATACAGGAACACATCCAGGTGGGGTTGGAATATGTCCAGAGAGAATATTCAATCCCCCTGGGCAGCTTGTACCAGGGCTCTGTCGCCCTCACAAGGAAAGAATTTTCCTCCTGTTTCCATGGAACTTCCTCTGCCTCAACTTCCACCACTGCCCCTTGTGCTGGCATTGGGCATCACCCAGCAGAGCCTGGCTCCAGCCTCTGGGCACTCCCCCTGCACATCTTGAGCACCAGCAATGAGGTCACCTCTCAGGCTCCTCCTCTGCAAGAGAGCCCAAGCTCCTTTAATCTCTCCTCATAAGGAAGATCACAGAATCAACCAGGTTGGAGAAGACCTGAGAGATCATCAAGTCTAACCTATCACCTAACACCTCCTGACAACTAAACCCTGGCTCCAAGTGCCACAGCCAAGCTTTTTTTGAACACCTCCAGGGACGATGACTCCACCACCTCCCTGGGCAGCACATCCCATGGCCAATTACTCTTTCTGGGAAGAACTTTCTCCTCACCTCCAGCCTAAACTTCCCCCTGCACAGTTTGAGACTGTGTCTTCTCCTTCTGTCACTGCTTGCCTGGGAGAAGAAATCAACCCCCTTCAGGGAGTTGTAGAGAGCAAGAAGGTCTCCCCTGAGCCTCCTCTTCTTCAGGCTGAACACCCCCAGCTCCCTCAGCCTCTCCCCACAGAGCTGTGCTCCAGACCTTTCACCAGTTACAGTAGTGCAGGAATCATGGCTTATTTGAGAAGACCTACATCAGTTTTCGTTTCTGTCCTGAAATTCAGGAGATTCCTCATGTTTCTATGAAACCATGTTTTTGTTTTTGGTTTGGTTTTTTTTTTTTTTTTTTTTGCTGGATTACCACTCTAGATAAATGTTTCCTCTATTTTGTAACCTGAGGCTTTT
Source organism: Indicator indicator (assembly GCF_027791375.1). Classification (NCBI taxonomy): domain Eukaryota; kingdom Metazoa; phylum Chordata; class Aves; order Piciformes; family Indicatoridae; genus Indicator; species Indicator indicator. The sequence continues at coordinate 187,687 of NC_072014.1, read as the reverse complement.
TTTTTTCCTTTGGATTGTCCTTGAGCTGGGGACCCTGAAGATCACCACTGCCTCTTTAATAACAGAATCACAGAATTAATCAGGTTGGAAAAGATCTCAGAGATCAAGTCCAACCTATCTCCCAACACCATCTAATCAACTCACCCATGGCACTGAGTGCCTTATCCAGGATGGTTTTAAACACTTCCAGGGATGGTGACTCCACCACCTCCTTGGACAGCACATCCCAATGGCCAAGCTCTCCGTCTGGGAAGAACTTCCTGCTCACCTTGAGCCTAAACTTCCCCCTGCACATCTGGACACTGTGTCCTCTCTCCTGTCACTGGTTGCCTGGGAGAAGAGACCAACCCCCACCTGGCTACAACCTCCCTTCAGGCAGTTGTAGAGAGCAAGAAGGTCTCCCCTGAGCCTCCTCTTCTGCAGGCTAAACACCCCCAGCTCCCTCAGCCTCTCCTCACAGGGCTGTGCTCCAGACCCCTCCCCAGCCTTGCTGCCCTTCTCTGGACACCTTCCAGCATCTCAACATCTTTCTTAAACTGAGGAGCCCAGAACTGGACACAGCACTCAAGGTGTGGCCTAACCAGTGCTGAGCACAGGGCAGGATGACTTCCCTGCTCCTGCTGGCCACACTCTTGCTGATGCAGGCCAGGATGCCATTGGCCTTCTTGGCCACCTGGGCACACTGCTGGCTCCTGTTCAGCCTGCTGTAAACAGCTGACATTGTGTGCTCTGCTGGCTTGACTTCACTGAGTTCAATGAACCCAATCCTCTCAGCCTTTTCTGTGCAAGTGTTTCTGAGATCTCATTCTAGCACAGCTGGTTGTACTGCAGATCTGTGATCATTTATCTAGGCTGTGTTTGTGTGTGAGAAAGCTTTGGAAAGGTGACAGAAGCCTCACCACTATCAAGGCTGTTTATCTCTTCCTCTTCATCCCCTAGACTTGATACTCCTTCAAGAGAAACCAGATTTGTTTGATCAGTGCTGCCTGGCTGTTACTTCTCAAGGGGTTATTTTCGAGGTGCTTGCAAACTGACTGCCTAACAACTCACTTTGCAGTCTTTGACAGGAGTTTAAATTCAATACTAAGCTGTTGTATGGAGGTTTTGAAGTTTGGAGGGTTTTTTTCCCCCCTCTATTTCTAAGTTTTAAGTGCTGGTTGTCTTTTTCTTTCTGCTCTATGTGATCCTGCTCTGGCAGGGGGGTTGGCCCTAGATGATCTTTGAAGGTCCCTTCCAGCCCTTAACATTCTGTGATTCTTCTCTAAACCCTTGTGAGATTTTTCTCCTTGATTTCCTTCATCTTATTCAAGGTAGTCTCTAGAAGCTCAGAGAGTTTTCTAGCTACTTCTGTTAAGTGCCTTGAAGTGAAATAGTTTTGCCTACTTCTCATTGTCTAAATAAGCTGCAGTCTTTCTTACACTTCCCTCTGCATGATTCTTGGTAAGACTTCCTTAGCTAAGGATCTCATTTGCAGCTAACCTTTTTTTTCTGCACATTTTAGCAAAGATGCTTCACTTTTCAGTGTTATCTTAGTTTATGCTGCCCAGTTTAGCAGTGGACCAGTCCTTTCCTTTCTCTCAGTCTGGTGTTTGCTGTTCTGGTTCTTCTGTGCTAGAGGTATGAATATGGGGTCAGGAATCCTTCAGGCACTGTGCTATACAAACACGTACTTTAGGTTGCGCTCTCAAGGAACTGCACACTTAAGTTGTCCCTTCACCATCTTGCTACCTTGCAATTGTTTAGTCCTTTAAATTAGCTTCAGAAGATTACATTTAAGTTGGTGGGGGCTTTTTCAACTGTGTGACCTTCTCTGCTGGCATAATGCTTAGAGCATGAGTTCTCCATGGGACAGCAATGTTCCCTGGGGGCCAAGAAGGCCAATGGGGCCCTGGGGGGCATTCAGAGGAGTGTCCAGCAGAGCCAGGGAGGTTCTCCTCCCCCTCTACTCTGCCCTGGTGAGGGCACACCTGGAATATTGCATCCAGGTCTGGGCTCCCCAGTTCAGGAGAGACAGGGATCTGCTGGAGAGAGTCCAAGGGAGGGCTGCAAGGATGCTGAAGGGCCTGGAGCACTGCCTGGGGAGGAGAGGCTGAGAGCCCTGGGGGTGTTTAGTATGGAGAGGAGAAGACTGAGAGGGGATCTGATCAATGTCTATCAATAGCTGAGGGCTGGGGGTCAGGAGGAAGGAAGGGACAGGGACAGGCTCTGCTCAGTTGTACCCTGGGATAGGCCAAGGGGCAATGGATGGAAACTGCAGCACAGGAGGTTTCAGCTCAACATGAGGAGGAACTTCTTCACTGTGAGGGTGACAGAGCACTGGAAGAGGCTCCCCAGAGAGGTTGTGGAGTCTCCTTCTCTGGAGCCTTTGCAGCCCTATCTGGATGTGTTCCTGTGTGACCTGTGCTGGATTCTCTGGTCCTGCTCTGGCAGGGGGTTGGACTTGAAGCTCTCCAGAGGTCCCTTCCAACCCCTAACCTCCTCTGATCCTGTGATCTGGCTCCCTGGGAATTTGTACAACCACCAGTATTGATGCAGAAGACAGGGAAAAGCATAGAAGCACTCTTGTGCAGATAAGATTATTCTGCTTTGAAGATGCAGATTAAGCTTAATCTTCTTTGAAGATGCTCCTGCTCCAAGTAATTATGAGTTGCTAGCATAGAGGGAAAAAAATGCTAAGTGAAGAGCTGGAGAAGGGAATGACTCAATAATTGAGATGCTTGAATAAATAATGAATAAAAACAAACAACTTTTGAGTTGTACCTGGCAGATTTGTTGTCCCTCCTGATGTTTTTCTTTTTTTTTTTTTCATGGCCTCTGTCTCTGAACTTGGGAGTTTCTAATTAGGAAAACACAATAAAAGCCAAGCCTCCTGCTTCTCTTCATGTTTCCCTTAGCCTGGATTAGCTTTTCATCTGTGAAATAAAGTAGATGCAGTGGGTGTGAATCTCAGGTTTCACTTCAGACCTAGTTCAGTGAAATGTTTTAATTATTGCTAGGAATGATGCTGAGAAAACAGCACTATTGATGAAATAGTATTGAGTGGCTTGAAGTTTGGCACAGTTCACAAAATAAAGAGCTTGGAATATTTATCCAAGGCTGAAGCTTCAGGATCTCTTCAAAGAAGTCATTGGTCTCCTTTGTAGTCTCTTTCAGATGCTCTGATTTCACTCCAGATGGTCTATCCTCGACGAAATCTCTCAGCTGACCAGTGGAGAAATGCACAACTCCTGAGCCTCATCAGTGCCCCCAGTACCATGCTGAATCCTGCACAGTCTGACACAGTATGGCCTTTTTGTTTGGCTTCTGTGATAAAAGTGAACCAGGATGTTCTGTGAGACCTTCTGGGCATGTTTGGGTTGTTTTTTTTTTTTTTATGTAGAGGTGTAAATAGGCCTCTTGGGAGAACTGAACACTGCAGTGTGGGGGGAGAAGTTTTCTCACATTGATGAGAGGTTCTGTTGCGGTAGGCTCATGGCTGCATTTGCAGTGTTTGCTAATCAAAAGATGAAGGGAAGCAACATTAATTTCTGCAGTGTTTGAAGGAAGGCTTCCTGTGTGCTGCCCCAGATGTCTGTGGGCCAACAAACTGGAAATCAGAAGTGATACTTCCTTTAAAACTCCTGCTGTTTGCATTTGCTGCCTCAGTTTGATGTGGGTGGTCATCTCACTGAGAACATGCCAGCTCCCAGGTTGTCCTTAGTATGCATCAAAAGCCTTTTGTTCTTCAATATCCTTAAATACAGCCTGGGTTGAAATCAAACATAGAAGGTGTCGGGGAGGGCGTGGAGGCTCCATGATACTGTTCAGACCCTGGGAACAGTGCCCTGCTAGCAAGCAGCAGCAGTCTTCCATGATTCATCAGCATTTCAGGCTTTATTTATTGGGGTTTTTTTAATCTAAAAAGTCCTTCTGAAATGTCTTTTGTATCAAATCAGTTGGCTGCAGTTTCCTGTTTTATCAACAGATGCCGTGTGAATACCTCTCTCTGGACGCCATGGAAAAATGGATCATTTGTGAGTAAAAAACCTTCCTGAAACCACCCTCCTGGCTCTATGAAAAATTTAAGGTTTGAAAGGCTGCTTGCTTTTCTCTGCTGGACAAAAGCTGCAGCATTCAGATGAGGTGTGCATCATGCTTTTGCGTGCACTGAAGAGAGAATCACAGAATCAGCCAGGATGGAGGAGACCTCCAAGATCATCCAGTCCAACCTCTCACCCAACCCCATCCAATCAACTCACCCATGGCACTGAGTGCCTCATCCAGGCTGCTTTGAAACACTTCCAGGGATGGTGACTCCATCACCTCTCTGGGCAGCACATCCCAATGGCCAAGCTCTCTGTCTGGGAAGAATTTCTTCCTCCCCTCCAGCCCAAACCTCCCCTGGTGCAGCTTGAGACTGTGTCCTCTCCTTCTGTCCCTGCTTGCCTGGGAGAAGAGACCAACCCCCACCTGGCTACAACCTCCCTTCAGGCAGTTGTAGAGAGCAAGAAGGTCTCCCCTGAGCCTCCTCTTCTCCAAGCTGAACACCCCCAGCTCCCTCAGCCTCTCCTCACAGGGCTGTGCTCCAGACCCCTCCCCAACCTTGCTGCCCTTCTCTGGACACCTTCCAGCATCTCAACATCTTTCTTAAAATGAGGAGCCCAGGACTGGACACAGCATATGGTGCTGGAATGGAGTTTGTGGAATGAGGTTTGTCAGCAACACATTCCAAGCTTTGACTAAAAGTAATTCTAATGACAATAGCTGAGCAGTATGGGCATTAAAGAATTAATGTGACAAAAAAAGATTACAAAAACACCTCCACTGGGTCAATGGGGCTGATGCCAATGGGCTGAGATTCAACAAGGCCAAGGGCAGGGTTCTACACTTTGGCCATAACAACCCCATGCAGGCTACAGACTGGGGGTGAGTGGCTGGAGAGCAGCCTGGCAGAGAGGGACCTGGGGGTGCTGAGGGACAGCAGCTGAAGAGGAGCCAGCAGTGTGCCCAAGGGGCATGGAAGGCCAATGGCATCCTGTCCTGGATCAGGAGCAGTGTGGGCAGCAGGAGCAGGGATGGAATTCTGCCCTGTGCTGGGCACTGGTGAGGCCTCCCCTCCAGCACTGTGTGCAGCTCTGTGCCCCTCACTTCAGGAAGAATATTGAGGTGCTGGAGGAGGTCCAGAGGAGAGCAACCAGACTGGGGAGGGGCCTGGAGGGGAAGGCTGATGAGGAGAGGCTGAGGGAGCTGAGGCAGTTCAGCCTGGAGAAGAGGAGACTTAGAGGGGACCTTAGCACTCTCTACAGTTACCTGAAAGGAAGTTGTAGTCAGGTGAGGGTCAGGCTCTGCTCCCAGGCAGCTTGTGACAAGAGGAAAGGGCATGGTGTGAAGCTGTGCCAGGGGAGGGTTAGGTTGGATGTTAGGAAGCAATTCCTCACAGCAAGGCTGATCAGGCACTGGGATGGACTGCCCAGGGAGGTGGTGGAGTCACCACCCCTGGAGGTCTGTAAGAAAAGCTTGGATGTGGCACTTGTTGGCATGGTTTAGCTGAGGTGGTGGTGTTGGGTCATAGGCTGGACTGGATGATCCCAGAGGTCTTTTCCAGCCTCGGTAATTTCTGTGATTCTGTGAACAGTGTAGGTAATTATATTTTTTTTTTTTTTAGATATAAAACAATGTTATCCCTCAAACAGTCTATTAATGAACTGTCTGAACTCTTTAGGAGAAAATGCTTCATAATCTCACTCTTCTCTTGCTGTCTTTTGTGCCCCTGGTTCGTGACACACACCAACCTGAACTTTTGAAGTTGGATTTATTTTGTGCCATGGAATCCTAAACAGCGATGCTACAGCTTTGAACCTTTGGAAGCTTGCACTTCAGAGCAGCTCCTGCTTGGCTCTGTTTCGAGATGAAGTATTCCACATTCACAAAGCTGCAGAAGACTTGTTTGTAAACATACGAGGGTAAGCTTTGATCTCTCTTTCTCTCCTTACAGAACCTTAGCTAAAATGTACCGTTTCTTGTAGAACTCTTCTCCTTCTCCTTCTCCTTCTCCTTCTCCTTCTCCTTCTCCTTCTCCTTCTCCTTCTCCTTCTCCTTCTCCTTCTCCTTCTCCTTCTCCTTCTCCTTCTCCTTCTCCTTCTCCTTCTCCTTCTCCTTCTTCTCCTTCTCCTTCTCCTTCTCCTTCTCCTTCTCCTTCTCCTTCTCCTTCTCCTTCTCCTTCTCCTTCTCCTTCTCCTTCTCCTTCTCCTTCTCCTTCTCCTTCTCCTTCTCCTTCTCCTTCTCCTTCTCCTTCTCCTTCTCCTTCTCCTTCTCCTTCTCCTTCTCCTTCTCCTTCTCCTTCTCCTTCTCCTTCTCCTTCTCCTTCTCCTTCTCCTTCTCCTTCTCCTTCTCCTTCTCCTTCTCCTTCTCCTTCTCCTTCTCCTTCTCCTTCTCCTTCTCCTTCTCCTTCTCCTTCTCCTTCTCCTTCTCCTTCTCCTTCTCCTTCTCCTCCTCCTTCTCCTCCTTCTCCTCCTCCTTCTCCTTCTCCTCCTCCTTCTCCTCCTCCTTCTCCTCCTCCTGCTCCTTCTTCACTAGATTCTGCTTCAGGATAGTCAGTGCACAAACATCTTTCCTTAGTGTCTTGACTGAGATTGACAGGACAGAGAATCTGCTCAGCAGGTTTGCTGATGATCCCAAACTGGGAGGTTTGGCTCAGACCCCTGAAGGCTGTGAGGCCATTCAGAGACTTGGACAGACTGAGAGCTGGGCAGAGAGGAACCTAATGAGGGTCAAGAAGGAGAAGTGCAGAGTCCTGCAGCTGGGAAGGAAGAAGAAACTGCAGCAGGACAGGTTGGGAGGGGATCTGCTGGAGAGCAGCCCCAAGGAGAAGGAGCTGGGAGTGCTGGGGGACAACAAGTTCTGCATGGGACAGCAATGTGCCCTGGGAGCCAAGAAGGCCAATGGGGTCCTGGGGGGCATTCAGAGGAGTGTGTCCAGCAGAGCCAGGGAGGTTCTCCTCCCCCTCTCCTCTGCCCTGCTGAGACCTCCCCTGGAATATTGCATCCAGTTCTGGGCTCCCCAGTTCAGGAGGGACAGGGATCTGCTGGAGAGAGTCCAAGGGAGGGCTGCAAGGATGCTGAAGGGCCTGGAGCAGTGCCTGGGGAGGAGAGGCTGAGAGCCCTGGGGGTGTTTAGTGTGGAGAGGAGAAGACTGAGAGGGATCTGATCAATGTCTATCAATAGCTGAGGGCTGGGGGTCAGGAAGAAGGAAAAGAAAAGGAACAGGCTCTGCTTATTTGTGCCCTGTGATAGGGCAAGAGCAGTGCGTGTAAACTCCAGCACAGGGAGTTCCAGCTCAACATAAGGAGGAGTGAAGAACTGTGAGGGTGACAGAGCACTGGAACAGGCTGCCCAGAGAGGTTGTGGAGTCTCCTTGTCTGGAGCCTTTGCAGCCCTGTCTGGATGTGTTCCTGTGTGACCTGTGCTGGATTCTCTGGTCCTGCTCTGGCAAGGGGGGTGGGCTTGAAGATCTCCAGTGGTCCCTTCCAACCCTCTGCTCCTGTGACTGTTTCTGTAATGTAAAACTTTCTGGAGCCTGGTTTCATAACGATTTTGTGTTATTTATTTTAATCTCCCTTCTGAAAAGGTTTGGTGAATCCGTCTCTGCAATGACAAAAGTTAAAATTAATGATCAGTTTTTAATCTAGTGAATAGAAATGATGTCATGAATGTAGAGTTTGCTTGGAAAATTGTATCTGTCTGCCACTGGTTCTGCAATGTGTCATCTGAAAACTCAGAAGCAGAGTGAGGATTGAATACCAGCAGTATTTCCATACAGTGTGTTTTTTGGTTTGAGTCACCAGTTTTGGCATTGAGCACTAATTATTTCTTCCCAGAGAGGGTTCTCAGCCTTTGGAATGGTCTGCCCAGGGCAGTGCTGGAGTCAGCATCCCTGGAGGTGTTCAAGCAGCCTTGGAGCTGTGCTTAGGGACATGGTTTGGTGTTGACCCTGCAGTGCTGGGTGGAAGGATGGACTGGATGAGCTTGGAGCTCTCTTCCAACTGGATGGTTTCTGTGATTCTCTAATTGGAGAACTAATCTGTAAGCTTTTTGCTGTATCCTGCATCTCCTCTCAAGTCCTGCTCAGATAGTTACTGGGTTGTTTTTTTTTTTCCCTTGCAGCTACAACAAGCGCATTAATGACATCAGAGAGTGCAAAGAAGCTGCTGTCTCCCATGCGTGAGTGGCTCACAAAGCTTTCCTGACACAGTTCAGTCTTGGTTTCCTGACAGGATTTGTGGAATGCTGATCTTAGTTCTGTGTTTTCAGATGAGGCTATGTGCTCATTGTTCTTTTCAATCTGGATGTGCTTAATGCCATGAGGAGACCTTCTTGTGGCCTTCCCAGTGTCTGAAGGGAGCTACAAGAAAGCTGGGGAGGGACTTTTGAGGGTGTCAGGGAGTGATAGGACTGGGGGAATTGGAGCAAAACTAGAAATGGAGAGATTCAGATTGGATGTTAAGAAGAAATTCTTCCCCATGAGGGTGGTGAGAGACTGGAAGAGGTTGCCCAGGGGGGTGGTTGAAGCCTCATGCCTGGAGGTTTTTGCAGCCAGGCTGGATGTGGCTGTGAGCAACCTGCTGGAGTGTGAGGTGTCCCTGCCCATGGCAGGGGGGCTGGAACTGGCTGAGCCTTGAGGTCCCTTCCAACCCTGACAGTTCTGTGATCACTTTAACTTGCCAAGTGTTAGAATCTTTTCCAGATTATCAGGATGGAAGCACCCACTTAATTCTCCAGGGTTTTGGGGTTTTTTTTGTCTTAATTACTTAACAGGAATGCAAATCAAATAGAAATATTTTACTGGAATCAAAGGCAGGGACATAGAACTCTGGGTTTAAATGGAACAATACTTAAGGAACATACAGAGTTGGTGATGGGGATGCCCCTTTTACTTAAACCCCACATCCTTTGAAATGTTGAGCTCTTGAAGTTGCTGTGATGTGAGCTTGGGCTTAAATGTTAGGGGAAATGCAGCATTTGGTGGTTTGCAGAGTGGGTGATGCCTTGCTCTGTCCTTTTGCTGCAGAGGTTCCATGCACAGAGAGAGACGCAAGTTTCTACGCTCTGCACTCAAAGAACTGGCCACTGTCCTGTCTGATCAACCAGGCCTGCTGGGTCCCAAGGTAATTGTGGGCCTCCTCTTCTGCATTTGTGGAGTCTTGGAAGTGTGGTTTGTCAGTCATCATAGGACAGTTCCAGAGGAGCATGAGGGGGAAAAGTGCACACCTCGCTCCCAGAGGGATTTGAAGGCTTTTTGATTTGAGAGACTTGTTGCCTCCTAATGTGAACAAAAAAGGGGGAGGTTTAGATTGGGTATTCTTCACTGTAAAGGGTTCTCAGACACTGGAACAGGCTGCCCAGGGAGGTGGTGAAATCATGAGAAGCATAGCCAGCAGGTTGAGGGAAGGGATTCTCTTCCTGTACTCCACTCTGCTGAGACCACACCTGGAGCTCTGGGTCCAGTTCTGGAGCCTCTGTTCCAGGAAGGATCTGGAGGTGCTGGAAGGTGTCCAGAGAAGGGCCATGAGGATGAGCAGAGGGCTGGAGCTGCTCTGCTCTGGAGACAGCCTGAGAGAGTTGGGGTTGTGCAGTCTGGAGAAGAGAAGGCTCTGAGGAGACCTTCTTGTGGCCTTCCAGGATCTGAAGGGGGCTCCAAGAAAGCTGGGGAGGGACTTTTGAGGGTGTCAGGGAGTGATAGGATTGGGGGGAGTGGAGCAAAACTAGAAATGGGGAGACTGAGATTGGATGTTAGGAAGAAGTTGTTCCCCATGAGGGTGGTGAGAGACTGGCAGAGGTTGCCCAGGGAGGTGGTGGAAGCCTCCTGCCTGGAGGATTTTGCAGCCAGGCTGGATGTGGCTGTGAGCAACCTGCTGTAGTGTGAGGTGTCCCTGCCCATGGCAGGGGGTTGGAACTGGCTGAGCCTTGAGGTCCCTTCCAACCCTGACAACTCTGTGATTCTATGCCTCGAGGAGTTTAAAAGACTCAGAGATGCTAAGAGACATGGTACAGCACCAGACTTGGCAGGGTAAGATAGTGGCTGACCTTGATGATCTGAAAGGTTCTTTTCCAGCCCTGGAGCAGGCTGCCCAGAGAGGTTGTGGAGTCTCCTTCTGTGGAGCCTTTCCAACCCCAGTTGGATGCATTCCTGTGCAGACTCCCCTGCGTGGCCCTGCTCTGGCAGCAGGGGTTGGACTGGATGATTTCTGGAGGTCCCTGTGCTGTGATACTGTAATTCTATGTTTCCTTATCTATAAGCTGGTGAACAACTCTTCTTTTGTTTTCTTTCAGGCTCTTTTTGTTTTCATGGCATTATCCTTTGCTCGTGATGAAATCATTTGGCTCCTTCGTCACGCGGATAACATGCCGAAGAAGAGCGCAGATGATTTCATAGACAAGTATGTTCCTTTCTGCAGTTGGGTGCCTTAGATACTTCAGAGAATTCCCCAGGAAAAATCCCTTGGAAGGAAAAGCAACCTCAGAAAAGGCTGTGGCTGTGAATGGGAAAGTTGGGAGTGTTGGAAGGTCTTTACCTGGGGGGACGTTAACCTTCCCGTCAGAACGGAAAACTATGGAAGTACTGCCTTAGCAACTGGAACCTATCAGTGAAGATTCCGTGATCAGAATGTATTCTGTAGAAGTTTTATGCAGTTCTTTTGCCTTGATTGTGCAAAAAGAAAGCTTTTTCCCTTGCTTCAGTGTTAGTGGGGGGAAGGAAACCTGCAAACTGCTCGATTCGTTCATTTCTTGTAGCAAAAAAAGTTCCTTTAAATCATGTAAGCTGTATTTGTGTGATACACCCTTAATGTCACCAGAAAGAGCAGGTAAAAGGGAGAAATGGGATTATGAATAAGGCCACTGGTGCTCTTGGACTTGTTCTCAGGGTTATTGAACACAAGAGGTCTCCTGTGTTGTGGCAGAAAAAGTCTTTTAAATCATTTAAGCTTTATTTATGTGATACTTCCCTTAGTATCATCTGAAAGAGCAGGTAAAAAGGAGAAATGGGATTATGAATAAGGCCACTACTGGTCCTGGAGTTTTTTTCAGGGTTATGCAGAAGAAGTCTTTTAAATGATTTAAGCTTTATTTATGTGGTGCACCGTTAGTTTCATCAGGCAGAGTGGGCATCCAGGCCTGGATCAGCAATAGTGTGGCCAGCAGGAGCAGGGAAGTCATCCTGCCCTGTGCTCAGCACTGGTTAGGGCACACCTTGAGTGCTGTGTCCAGTTCTGGGGCCCTCAGTTTAATAAAGATGTTGAGATGCTGGAAGGTGTCCAGAGAAGGGCAGCAAGGCTGGGGAGGGGTCTGGAGCACAGCCCTGTGAGGAGAGGCTGAGGGAGCTGGGGGTGTTCAGCCTGGAGAAGAGGAGGCTCAGGGGAGACCTTCTTGCTCTCTACACCTCCTTGAAGGGAGGCTGTAGCCAGGTGGGGGTTGGTCTCTTCTCCCAGGCAAACAGTGCCAGAAGGAGAGGACACAGTCTCCATCTGCACCAGGGGAGGTTTGGGCTGGAGGTGAGGAAGAAATTCTTCCCAGACAGAGAGCTTGGCCATTGGGATGTGCTGCCCAGGGAGGTGGTGGAGTCACCATCCCTGGAGGTGTTTCAAAGCAGCCTGGATGAGGCACTCAGTGCCATGGGTGAGTTGATTGGATGGTGCTGGGTGAGAGGTTGGACTTGATGATCTCTGAGGTCTTTTCCAACCTGGTTAATCCTGTGATGATTCTTGCCTAGGCACATAGCTGAGCTGATCTTCTACATGGAGGAGCTGAGAGCCCACGTGCGGAAGTACGGCCCTGTGATGCAGAGATACTACGTCCAGTACCTCTCTGGCTTTGATGCAGTGGTCCTGAATGAGCTTGTTCAGGTATGGCAAGAGGGTGGGTGGCTTTGGGTCCTCAAATGCAAGCTTGAGAAGAGGCTTTTTATCCCAAAGGACTTTATGAAGTTGTTCTCTGAAGGACAGAATCCAACTTTAAGGACTGGATAGTTCAAAGCAGGTCCGAATATGTGTTGGTGTTCTTAGGTCAGTGGAATCCTGGGGGACATTAAGAGGAGTGTGTCCAGCAGATCCAGGGAAGTTCTCCTTCCCCTCTACTCTGCCCTAGTGAGACCTCACCTGGAATATTGCATCCAGGTCTGGGCTCCCCAGTTCAGGAGGGACAGGGATCTGCTGGAGAGAGACCAAGGGAGGGCTCAAAGGATGCTGAAGGGCCTGGAGCAGTGCCTGGGGAGGAGAGGCTGAGAGCCCTGGGGCTGTTTAGTGTGGAGAGGAGAAGAGAGGGGATTTAATAAATGTTTCTAAATATCTGAGGGCTGGGTGTCAAGATCAGCGGGACAGGCTCTGCTCAGTTGCACCCTGGGATAGGACAAGGGGCAATGGATGGAAACTGCAGCACAGGAGGTTCCACCTCAACATGAGGAGGAACTTCTTCCCTGTGAGGGTCCCAGAGCACTGGAGCAGGCTCCCCAGAGAGGTTGTGGAGTCTCCTTCTCTGGAGCCTTTCCAGCCCTGTCTGGATGTGTTCCTGTGTGACCTGTGCTGGATTCTCTGGTCCTGCTGTGGCAGGGGGTTGGACTGGAAGCTCTCCAGAGGTCCCTTCCCACCCCTAACATCCTCTGATCCTGTGATCTTGGTTGATGGTTTTTGAGCAGTGTGAACAGGCCAAATTCTCACTTACTGTTCAATCCTGAGATTTAGAGTTGTTCTTTCCCTTGCTTTATGAAGACCTACATGTTATTAAGCTATGTTATAGAGACAACAGAACAGTTCCTGCCAGTGAAGTACTGCTGTCAGAAACATGTTTTAATTTAGCCTGAGAGGGAAGCAAGAGACTGTGAAGTGCTTTGGTTTGATTCCCAGGTGACCACCAGATGGAGCTCACATTTTGTGAGTAGGTCAACTCGAGTTTGTACCTTGAGGGTTTTTTTTGTCATGTTACAAAATTCATTTCCCACTTCAGGCATCATTTACCAGAAGGTGGGACTTACAGACTCCTTATTTAAATGAACTGTTTAAACAGGTTAAATACTCTTAGTGTAATTAAATCCTTGGATTTACTTTCAATACTGAAATAACTACACTTGGGGCTTTTTAAAACCATAACCCTATATATACAACAGATTTTTTTTTTCCTTTTTTCTCTTTTTTCCTTTAAGATTGACAGAATTAAATATTTTGTACATTTGTCATTGATTCCTGGAAAAATTATTTCCTGTATTAAGTGAATGGCTTCTGATTGCTGTACTGGTAGCACAAGAGAGTTTCATTTGTTTCAGAAGCCCCTTTGCCATACCTGTAACATAAAACACCTCTGCATACATGCTCCAAAGAGAACCATTTTCAGTGTGTTTTCTAGAGTTAGTTTTGGCCAGAAGGAAAGTTATTAGTGAGGCTGGAACTACTCCTTCCCCAGGGAAGTGGTGGAGTCACCATAGAATCATAGAATTGTCAGGGAAGGGACTTCAAGGATCATCCAGTTCCAACCCCCTGACATGGGCAGGGACACTTCACACTAGAGCAGACTGCCCACAGACACATCCAGCCTGGCCATAGAAACTTCCAGGCATGGGGCTTCTACTACCTTCCCTCTCTGACAGGGGGTTGGACTCAAAGATCTCTGGAGGTGCCTTCCAACCCCTAACATCCTGTGAACTGCTGCATGGAAAACTTGATAGCCCAACTCTTTTTGATGGTATCAATCCCTGAAGTCAACATTGGCTTTGTTGGAAGCAAAGGGATGGTGATGTGGTCTCTGTTCTATCCTGCCATGGCCAGTATTTCTTTGCAGACAGAGCAGGTGCCTGCAGAGGTCAGGAAAATGTTTGTGCCTGATGTCTAACAGGAAAGTGTTTGGTGTATAGCCTGAAAATGCGTGGGCACAAATCCTCACAGATCTTTTTTTTTTTTTCCCCTGGATTTAGCAGATGCTGGTTTGGAAGGAAACTTTTCTTAGGTATTTGTCACCAGCCAGTAAATAAGAAGGGAAAGCAGTGAAGTAATGTCTTTTGAATTACTGCCTTCATCAAGTTACCTCATGGGAAGTGTGTACATTGTAGAGTGCAGCTGATGAATTGGGCATGGCTGATGAATTGTGACATGGTTTCATAAACCAGCTGTGAAACAATATAATAATAATAATATTGTTAATAATACTAATGATAGCAACCACATCTATTTTAGAATCTTTCAGTGTGCCCAGAAGATGAATCAATCATCATGTCCTCTTTTGTGAACACAATGACTTCACTAAGTGTGAAACAAGGTAAGCTGAAATTAAATGGGGGAAAAGGGTAAACAGAGAATGGCAGATTCCTCTGGAATGCTGCACCACCTTTTGGGTTGTGTTGTGCAATCAGGGGAAGCAGGTATTGAATTGGTTTCCTTGTTCTGTTTCTTTTTTGTGTGTCCCAGGGGCTTTCAGGGCAGCTCTATACAGATAGAGCTTTTGAAAGGTGCTATTGGGAAGTAACCTTAACTTTTAATGTTGAAAGTGTATTCTCCATGTTGTCACCTAGGTGTTTGAATTTTCCTACCTTTTAATGTAGAAAGCATATTCCACATGTTTGCACCTAGGTATTTTAATTCCTACCCTTTAATGTAGAAAGCATATTCCACATGTTGTGCAGGTATTTCAATTCCTACCTGTTAATGTAGAAAGCATCTTCCCCATGTTGTGAACTAGGTGTTTTAATTCCTGCCTGTTAATGTAGAAAGTATATTCCACATCTTCTCATCTATGTATTTTAATTCCTGCCTTTTAATGTCAAAAGCATATTCCACATGTTGTCATCCAGGTGTTTTAATTCCTACCTTTTAATAAAAAGCATATTCCACATGTTTCCTCCTATGTGTTTTAATTCCTACCTTTTCATGCAGAAAGCCTCTTCCACATGTTTTCACCTGGGTCTTTCAATTTCTACCTGTTAATGTAGAAAGCATATTCCAGGTGTTTTCATCTAGGTGTTTCAATTCCTTCATTTTAATGTAGAAAGCATTTTCCACATGTTCTCATCTATGTATTTTAATCCCTACCTTTTAATGTAGAAAGCATTTTCCACATGTTCTCATCTATGTATTTTAATCCCTACCTTTTAATGTAGAAAGCATTTTCCACATGTTCTCATCTATGTATTTCAATCCCTACCTTTTAATGTAGAAAGCATTTTCCAGGTGTTTTCACCTGGGTATTTTAATTCCTGTCAGTGTGGTTCTGCTGGTTTTGGTATCCTGAAGTTAAAAGCATGAGCTCTTCAGTATCCAAGTAATCCTTGAGTCCTTTTTTTTTTGGGGGGGGGGAGGGGTTAGAAGGTGTGACATAATAGATCTGAATTTGTAGTTCTTTTGCTAAAGGGTTTCTGTTCTGATTTGTTGTTTGTTTGTTTATTTGTTTTCCCTGATGCAGTTGAAGATGGAGAAGTATTTGACTTCAGAGGAATGAGATTAGATTGGTTTAGATTGCAGGTAATACTTTATGGCTGATACTTCACTAACTTAAAACCAAACTGTGTAATAAATTGCTGCTTTTCTAGATTGCTCTCAAGCTGCAAATCGCTCTGACAGGACATCTAAGAAGAACTTAATTCCCTTAAAATCAAACACAGCCTGAAGCAGATTGTTTGCTGCATTCTAATGGTGCTTTGTCTGACTTGCCTACTTCTTGCAAATCATTCTTTGAGGTGTTCACAACAGTTCAGAAATAGATTGTGTTAGGCTGAGCAGCTTACTGGCAGCTGTGCTGTGCAGAGTGTGATGAAGCCTCCTCAGCCAAGGGAAGGTGAAGAATGTTCAGGGAGAAACTTATGGTTCAGGGAGATCAGTAATGAGCCCTAGTGGCCAAGAAAGCCAAATGGCATCCTAGGATGTATTAGAAGGGCTGTGGTTAGTAGGTAGAGAGTAGGCTGAGAGTTGGGCAGGGAGAAGTTGAGTGAAATACAACAAGGCCAGGGGGAGAGTCTTGCACCTGGGAAAGAATGTGGAGCAGGAGAGGTTGGGGACTGAGCTGTGGGAGAGCAGGGAAGGGGAAAAGGACCTGGGGGTCCTGGTGGATGGGAGGTTGCCCATGAGCCAGCAGTGTGCTCTGGTGGCCAAGAAGGCCAAAGGCATCCTGGGGTAGATTAGAAGGACTGTGGTGAGTAGGTCGAGAGAGGTTCTCCTCCCCCCTCTCCTGTCCTGCTGAGGCCACATCTGGAATAATGTGTCCAGTTCTGGGCCCCTCGGTTCAGGAAGGATCTCAGGGAACTGCTTGAGAGAGTCCAGCACAGAGCCATGAAGATGCTGAAGGCAGTGGAACATCTCCCTGCTGAGGAGAAGCTGAGAGCACTGGGGCTATTTAGCTTGGAGAAGAGACTGAGGTGGCCTCATTCATGTTGATCAAGATGTCCAGGGCAGTGTGAGGAGGATGGAGCCAGGCTCTGCTCAGAGATCCCCAGTGATGGGACAAGGGACAGTGGGTGCAAGCTGGAGCATAGAAGGTTCCATGTGAACATAAGGAAAAATCACTGTGAGGGTGACAAAACACTGGAACAGGCTGCCCAGAAGGGTTGCGGAGTCTTCTTTTCTGGAGACATTCAAAACCCACCTGGCTGTGTTCCTGTGTGACCTGCTCTAGGTGCTGCTGCTCTGGCAGGGGGGTTGGACTGGATGAGCTTTGGAGGTCCCTTCCAACCCCTCATCTTCTGTGATTGTGTGATCACTGCCATGCCCATCCAGTCACAGTATCTTCAGTTTCCTTGCTAAAGGAGGAGCACTGTCCAATCAGTTGTCCCTAGATGAGAGAGGCTTGGATCTGTATTTTCAAAACACTCTTTCTCCTGCTTTTCAAAAGCTGACTCTTAACATGGGGGCTGACAAGTGCACCTTTGTGATGTATCAACAGCTTTGTTCTGCAGGGTGAATTGATGTCCTCTTCAAATGCCTTCTGGGGACTCCTTTGAAGGGCAGTTTGCCTTCCTTAAGCTGTAATGGAAAGAGAAAATAGCCTACCCAAGCTCTGTAAAGCAGACATGTGTTCTATGCATAGCATTTACCTTTTGCATTGGGCAGCAGCAATGGAATTTGCAAAACCAGCATCTATAGATACAATAATTTGGTGGGGTTTTTTTTCTTGCTTTTCCAGGCCTACACCAGTGTTTCTAAAGCTTCACTGGGTCTTGCAGACCACAGAGAACTGGGAAAAATGATGAACACAATCATTTTCCACACAAAAATGGTAGATTCTTTGGTGGAGATGTTGGTTGAAACCTCAGACCTTTCTATATTCTGGTATGTTACTAACCATGCTGTGGAAGCTTTTTTGTTATCCCTTGTTTGATTTGCCCTTGCAAGTAAGTAGAGGAAGTGTCTGGGAAAATACAGTGGGGCAGTGGGAGAAGCAATTAGAATTTCTGGGAATCCCATCAGAATTAGTTTGATAAAGGTGACTCAGAAGGATCTATCAGAGGTTCTCCAAGCAGTCATATAATTTATCTGGGATCATTTTCAGCTGTTGCCTTAATGCAAATAAAATACTGAGGGAGTTTAATGGAGAAACCAAACTCCTTTGAAAGCAATGATGCAGTTTGTAGTATTCATTCTAATTACAGATCTGACACTTACCAGCATGTTTGGTTGGTGTGAAGCATCTTTGTTGACAGCAACCTTCTGTTTGTGTTCCATCTCAATGTCTGTTTCTGATCAGTTTTTATAGTCGTGCTTTTGAGAAGATGTTTCAGCAGTGTTTGGAGCTTCCCTCTCAGTCAAGATACTCAATTGCATTCCCACTGCTCTGTACCCACTTCATGAGCTGTACCCACGAACTGTGCCCAGAAGAGGTAATTTCAAAATGTATTTTCTTGGTTGCCTTCATCTCTCATTTAAAACAGAGGGGATTAGAGCTGAAAACTGCAGGAAGGTCTTAGAGCAATGTAAAATGCAAGGGACAAGAGTGGTACAAAGGGAAGCAAACCAAGGAGATGCCTTCTTAGGGGATTCTTCACCCACAGATCTCAGAATCCTTTTCAGAAGTGACAAAGCATGATCTATCTTCACTATAAAGAGAGTTTAAACTGAGGTACAGAGGTTAGTTGACTCTTCTGGGGCTACTCAGGCTTCAATGCTAATAAATCTCATGTGTTTTAAAACTTACTAAGCAACAGGGGTTTGGGGTTTGTTTGTTTGGTTTTTTCCAAATGATTTAGAAACTCCTTGACAGAAAAAGAAAACAGGGAGTTGGGACTTCTGGGGTGCATTAAGAGGAATGTGTCCAGCAGATCCAGGGAGGTTCTCCTGCCCTTCTACTCTGCCCTGGTGAGACCTCACCTGGAATATTGCATCCAGGTCTGGGCTCCCCAGTTCAGAAGGGACAGGGATCTGCTGGAGAGAGTCCAAGGGAGGGCTGCAAGGATGCTGAAGGGACTGGAGCAGTGCCTGGGGAGGAGAGGCTGAGAGCCCTGGGGGTGTTTAGTGTGGAGAGGAGAGGACTGAGAGGGGATCTGATCAATATCTATCAATAGCTGAGGGCTGGGGGTCAAGAGAGAGGAGACAGGCTCTGCTCAGTTGCACCCTGGGATAGGACAAGGGGCAGTGGATATCAGCTCCAGCATAGGAGGTTCAACCTCAACATGAGGAGGAACTTTTTCCCTGTGAGGGTCCCAGAGCCCTGGATCAGGCTGCCCAGGGGGGTTGTGGAGTCTCCCTCTCTGGAGATATTCAGAGCGCACCTGGCTGTGTTCCTGTGTGACCTGCTCTAGGTGCTGCTGCTCTGGCAGGGGAGTTAGACTGGATGATCTCTTGAGGTCCCCTCCAGCCCCTAACATTCTGTGATTGTGAGATGAGTTCCTGTGTGACCTGCTCTAATTGATCCTGCTCTGGCAGGGAGATTGGACTGGATGATCTCTCGAGGTCCCTTCCAGCCCCTGACATTCTTTGAGCCTGTGAAATCTTCCCCTCAGGACGGGAGATGTCTTTGACAACAATTTACAGTAACAGTAAGGAATCAGTAGCCAAAGTCCACTGTGAATTCAGCACATTGTGCCACAGCCAGCAGAGCTTGGAATTGAATATCTGAATTGTGTGGCTTGGTAACTATTATCATTTTGGAAAAATAACCATGGCTGTGCTGTGTACAGTGTGTGGCAGTGTGGCTGCTGGGAAGTAAACACCAGTGGTGAAAGAAGGTTTTTCAGTGAGACAGAGGCTGTGCTTGTGTATATCCAGGGACAAAGGCAGTGAATCCAGAAATTAATGCAGCCAGGCTTCATTATTTACTCTTTTCAGTGGTATGAAGGATACTGCTTTCTCTATAGCTTGAGTTGCAGGCTCTCCTCTCTTAGCTTTTAGGACTGCTGCACATTAATGAAGAGGCAATTCACAGAAATCCTCAATAATGGGTGGATAAACTGGATCCAAATTAAACATGCAAGAAACTGGATCCAAATTAAACATGCAAATCTACTTTTTTTTTTTTCCTTAAGCATTTTGGAAGTGCTTTACCTCCTTTTACAGAAAAGGTTTTGCTAAATGCACAGTAAGCAAAATAGTTCTAATGAGAATAAGCCAGATTAGTAAGTTGGGAGAATGAATGGTTCAGGTTGCTTAAAAGAATAAAGATCAAAAAGCAAAAAAAAAAAAAAAAATCCTGGAGCTGAGACTGTTGAGGATTTAGTAAATGAATGGATGAAGGAACCTGGAAACTCCAGCCTGACCTCAATGCCTGGGAAAATTATGGAGCAGATCATCTTGGGGGCAACCACTGAAGGATGTTCAAGGGATCAGGCCCAGCCAACATGGATTTAGGAAGGGCAGGTCCTGCCTCACCAACCTGATCTCTTTCTATGCTCAAGTGACCACCTGGTAGATGTGGGGCAGGCTGTGGATGTAGTCCACCTAGACTTCAGCAAGGCCTTTGACACTGTCCCCCACAGCAAACTGCTGGCCAGGCTGGCAGCCCATGGCCTGGACAGGTTCACTCTGTGCTGGGTTAGGAACTGGCTGATGGCTGTGCCCAGAGAGTGGTGGTGAATGGTGCCACTGCCAGCTGGCAGCCAGGCACTAGTGGTGTCCCCAGGGATCAGTGCTGGGCCCCATCCTGTTCAATATCTTTATTGATGATCTGGATGAGGGGATTGAGTCCATCATCAGTAAATTTGCAGATGACACCAAGCTGGGAGCAGGTGTTGATCAGTTAGAGGGCAGGAAGGCTCTGCAGAGGGACCTTGCCAGGCTGGACAGATGGGCAGAGTCCAACAGGATGGCATTCAACAAGTCCAAGTGCTGGGTGCTGCACTTTGGCCACAACAACCCCAGGCAGTGCTACAGGCTGGGGACAGAGTGGCTGGAGAGCAGCCAGGCAGAGAGGGACCTGGGGGTGCTGGTGGAGAGCAGCTGAAGAGGAGCCAGCAGTGTGCCCAGGTGGCCAAGAGAGCCAATGGCATCCTGGCCTGCATCAGGCATAGTGTGGCCAGCAGGAGCAGGGAAGTCATTGTACCCCTGTACACAGCACTGGTTAGGCCACACCTTGAGTACTGTGTCCAGTTCTGGGCTCCTCAGTTTAAGAAGGACATTGAGAAACTTGAATGTGTCCAGAGAAGGGCAGCAAGGCTTGAACACAAACCCTGTGAGGAGAGGCTGAGGGAGCTGGGGGTGTTTAGCCTGGAGAAGAGGAGGCTCAGGGGAGACCTTCTTGCTCTCTACAGCTCCCTGAAGGGAGGTTGTAGCCAGGAGGGGGTTGGTCTCTTCTCCCAGGCAAGCAGCACCAGAACAAGAGGACACAGTCTCCAGCTGCACCAGGGGAGGTTTAGGCTGGAGGTGAGGAGAAAGTTCTTCACAGAGAGAGTTGTTAGCCCTTGGAATGTGCTGCCCAGGGAGGTGGTGGAGTCACCATCCCTGGAGGTGTTCAAGAGGGGATTGGAGGTGGCAGTTGGTGCCATGGTTTAGTAGTCATGAGGTCTTGGGTGACAGGTTAGATTTGATGATCCTTGAGGTTGTTTCCAACCTGGTTGA
This sequence comes from Indicator indicator, assembly GCF_027791375.1. Lineage (NCBI taxonomy): Eukaryota > Metazoa > Chordata > Aves > Piciformes > Indicatoridae > Indicator > Indicator indicator. The sequence continues at coordinate 166,695 of NC_072014.1, read as the reverse complement.
TTCTGTGATTCTGTGAATTTCTCATACCCTACTTTGATATGATTTAGGGAACTCCTAACCTGCAGTGTGGTAAGGAGAAGCTGAAAATTCAGGCTCCCTTTCTTTTGTCTGACAGAGGCATCACATTGGAGACCGTAGCCTTTCCTTGTGTAACATGTTCCTGGATGAGATGGCAAAGCAGGCTCGGAATCTTATCACAGACATTTGCACAGAACAGTGCACCCTGAGTGACCAGGTGAGTGTGCTCATGGCTGCTGGACAAGAAGTTCTGCATGGGACAGCAATGTGCCCTGGAGGCCAAGAAGGCCCATGGGGTCCTGGGGGGCATTCAGAGGAGTGTGTCCAGCAGAGCCAGGGAGGTTCTCCTCCCCCTCTCCTCTGCCCTGGGGAGGCCCCACCTGGAATATTGCATCCAGGTCTGGGCTGCCCAGTTCAGGAGGGACAGGGATCTGCTGGAGAGAGTCCAAGGGAGGGCTCCAAGGATGCTGAAGGGCCTGGAGCAGTGCCTGGGGAGGAGAGGCTGAGAGCCCTGGGGGTGTTTAGTGTGGAGAGGAGAAGACTGAGAGGGATCTGATCAATGTCTATCAATAGCTGAGGGCTGGGGGTCAGGAAGGAAGGGACAGGGACAGGCTCTGCTCAGTTGCACCCTGGGATAGGCCAAGGAGCAATGGATGGAAACTGCAGCACAGGAGGTTCCACCTCAACATGAGGAGGAACTTCTTGACTGTGAGGGTGACAGAGCCCTGGAGCAGGCTGCCCAGAGAGGTTGTGGAGTCTCCTTCTCTGGAGCCTTTCCAGCCCTGTCTGGATGTGTTCCTGTGTGACCTGTGCTGGATTCCATGGTCCTCCTCTGGCAGGGGGGTTGGACTGGAAGATCTTCAGAGGTCCCTTCCAACCCCTAACATCTTTTGATCCTGTGTCTTGTTTAATTCTTTGTCATTTTTCTCTCTTCAGCTATCTGAAGTTTTATGGCTCTGTTTCCTGTTCACGCCCCCCTCCCTCCCTCAGGTTTTGGGGAGGTTTTCTGTTTATAGAACAAAAGTTGATTTAAGGAAGGCTCTAATAAGAGTTGTATAGTTAGTTATCAAAGGATCAATGTGTTCCTTGTGTGATGAAGCCTCCACCCTGACCCAGAAGCTTGTTCTGCATCTCCCAGTTGCTAAAAAGTTGGATTTTAATATGGAGTGGGCTACTTCTTTCTGTTTGCTAGCTGCTGCCAAAGCATTGTGCCAAAACCATCAGTCAAGCAGTGAACAAAAAGTCAAAAAAACAAACTGGGAAGAAAGGAGAACCTGAAAGGGAGAAACCAGGAGTGGAAAGCATGAGGAAAAACAGATTGGTTGTGACAAAGTAAGCTGCCTCTTCTCTTCCTTTCACCTTGAAGTCAAAACATGCATGGTTCACATATTGAATGCTTCTTGCTTAGTTTGACTGAGTTGACTTAACTATGACAGCTTTGTAGTTAGGGAGCATGTGATGCTTCCCATGGGAGTATGGGAGACTGAATCCCATTATGTAGAGGATAGGAATATGTACCTCTTGAATTTTATCCTCTAAGCTGTTTCCTTTCCTGAGCAGAAAGGATCCCTGTGCACAGTGCAGCAGGTTTCCTGTGTAGTCATGGGAATTGTGGAATTCCAAACAAGTGGATGGCATCTTCAGTTCTGTCTTGTTTTCAATACTGTTAACTAAGTGAAGTGCAGGCTGGGCTTGGAAGTTCTTGTTGCCAGAAGGTGGTTTGATGCTTTCAGGGATGGGATGGATTTGTGGCATACCAGCTGGGAAAGGTTTCCTTGTTAGTGGCTACAGAAAAAATGAAAACCCCAACAATGAGGGAAAAAAAGAAACTCAGAGAGAGATAAAAGGAAAGATTTAAAAATACCCTTTGGGATGTATAAGAAGATGAGGAAGAAAAGGTAGAAGACAGTTGTTCAGAGAGATCAGAGGACATGATGGGAGAGTAGTAAGGCTCTGGGGAGACCTAATGATGACCTTCCAATACCTGAAGGGGGCTGCAAGAAGGCTGCAGAGAGACTGTTTGCAAAGGGCTGCAGGGACAGGAGCAGGGACAATGGCTTCAAAGTAGAGCAGAGCAGATTGAGATTGGATGTGAGGAAGAAGTTGTGCAGCATGAGGGTGGTGGAACACTGGAAGAGGTTGCCCAGGGAGGTGGTTGAGGCTCCATGCCTGGAGATCTTGAAGGTGAGGCTGGAGAGGGCTGTGGGCAACCTGATCTAGTTGGGGATGTCCCTGCTGAGTGCAGAGGGGGTTGGACTAGCTGAGCTTTGGAGCTCCTTGCCAACCCAAACCATTCTATGGTAGTATAAAGAGGAAGGAGGCTGAGAAAAGGAAACAATTAAATGTTTAGTGTTGTGGCTAGGGCTGCCAAAACACACACAATGCTGAAAGGGAAGTGGTTTTGCTACAGTTGCAGCAACCAAACTTCAGAGAACTGTAAAGATTAGAGAAGTTAAGGGAAAAGAACTTCCTTGTAGCTTAAGCTTCTCTTCCCCTGCATTTGTAGGTTTTTAGTACTAGCTGGTAGCAAACATGACTTGTATTGCTTGGTTCACTTTGGAGGAAAAAAAAAAAACACCTTAACAGACTGTTCTTCTTGAGTTAAAAGTATTACATAGTGATAGAACAAGAGGGAATGGCCTCAAACTACAACTGGGTAGGTTCAGACTGGACAGTAGGAAGAATTTTTCCCTAACAAGAGTGGTCAGGGATTGGGATGTGCTGGGCAGGGAGGTGGTGGAGTCCCCAAGCCTGGCTGCGTTTGAAGGTGGTTTAGGGGTGAGCCTTGTAGAGTAGGGTTGGACTTGGTGCTCCTGAGGGGCTTTTCCAAGCTGGATGTTTCCTTGTAGAGGATTCTGGGTTGGACTTGGTGATCCTGAGGGTCTTCTCCAAGCTGAATGTTTCTGTGCTTCCGATTCTGTGATATTCATATTTATAGATGTATAGATGTATGTGTGTGTGTATATGGAGTCACTGCGTGATGGAGCTGCAGTTGTAGTATGTGTTCTTGTGTTTTAATCAAGGTAGGAAAGCATCTTGAAGTGAAAAGAGATAATGAAGAGTTAGAGCTCTCCCTGGTTTTGAGGCATCTCCCACCCAGCAGCACGTGCTTGCCTTATGAATACACACTTATGTTACATATGGTTTTGTCTTTTTTTTTTTTTTCCCTTCATTTCTTGTTGCCTGTTCTTAAAGCCTGGACAAGCTGCACACTGCACTTTCTGAGCTCTGCTTCTCCATCAATTATGTACCCAACATGGTGGTTTGGGAGCACACCTTCACCCCCAGGGAATATTTGACTTCCCACCTGGAAATCCGCTTCACCAAGTAAGAAAGATTGCCAAGTTAGCAGGGTTCTCCTTCTGCAAGATAAGCCTTTTGCTGGTTTGCTGCTGGAATTAGTGTCTCCTTCCAACACAGAATTAGTTTTTTAAAGGTGGATTGTGGAACTTCTAAGTCAGTTGCCAGCTAAAAAACAGTAAAGAAATGATTCATGCAGACACAGACAATTGTTAGTTCCTGTTTCCAAGAAGGCCAATGGGGTCCTGGGGGGCATTCAGAGGAGTGTGTCCAGCAGAGCCAGGGAGGTTCTCCTCCCCCTCTCCTCTGCCCTGCTGAGACCTCTCCTGGAATATTGCATCCAGGTCTGGGCTCCCCAGTTCAGGAGGGACAGGGATCTGCTGGAGAGAGTCCAAGGGAGGGCTCCAAGGATGCTGAAGGGCCTGGAGCAGTGCCTGGGGAGGAGAGGCTGAGAGCCCTGGGGGTGTTTAGTGTGGAGAGGAGAAGACTGAGAGGGATCTGATCAATGTCTATCAATAGCTGAGGGCTGGGGGTCAGGAAGGAAGGGACAGGGACAGGCTCTGCTCAGTTGTGCCCTGGGATAGGACAAGGAGCAATGGATGTGAGCTTCAGCACAAGAGATTCCACCTCAACATGAGGAGGAACTTCTTGACTGTGAGGGTGACAGAGCCCTGGAAGAGGCTGCCCAGAGAGGTTGTGGAGTCTCCTTCTCTGGAGACTTTGAAAACCCACCAGGACACATTCCTGTGCTATCTGCTCTGCTTGACCCTGGGTGACTGAGCAGTGTGGGCTAGATGATCCCCACAGGTCCCTTCCAACCCTGACTATTCTGTGATTCTGTGATTTGGAAATGTTCTAACAGTGCTGGGGACATACCTGCATTGCTTAGAGTTTTACACATGCAGGTTGGCAAAGTATTCAGGTAAAAGTTTTGAGTGGGAAAAAATTTTCCAGGTAAAGGTTTTGAATGGGAAATAATTTTTCAGGTGAAAGTTTTGAATGGGAAATAATTTTCCAGGTAAAAGAAGTTTTGAGTGGGAAGTAATTTTCCAGGTAAAAGAAGTTTTGAGTGGGAAGTAATTTTCCAGGTAAAAGAAGTTTTGAGTGGGAAATAATTTTCCAGGTAAAAGAAGTTTTGAGTGGGAAATAATTTTCCAGGTAAAAGAAGTTTTGAGTGGGAAATAATTTTCCAGGTAAAAGAAGTTTTGAGTGGGAAATAATTTTCCAGGTAAAGAAGTTTTGAGTGGGAATAATTTCCAGGTAAAAGAAGTTTTGAGTGGGAATAATTTTCCAGGTAAAAGAAGTTTTGAGTGGGAAATAATTTTCCAGGTAAAGAAGTTTGAGTGGGAAATAATTTCAGGTAAAGAAGTTTTGAGTGGGAAATAATTTTCCAGGTAAAAGAAGTTTTGAGTGGGAAATAATTTTCCAGGTAAAACAGGTTTAGAATAGGAAATAATTTTTCAGGTGAAAGAAGTTTTGAATAGGAAATAATTTTTCAGGTGAAAGAAGTTTTGAATAGGAAATAATTTTTCAGCAGCATCTTTGTTTAATTTTACTAATAAACGCAATCTATTTCTTTCCAATTTTGGTTTGTTTTTTGTTGTGGTTTTGTTTGTTTGTTTGCCTTTTTCTCCCTAAAAGGTCAATTGTTGGAATGACCATGTACAATCAAGCCACACAAGAGATTGCCAAACCTTCAGAGCTGTTAACCAGTGTGAGAGCCTACATGACAGTCCTGCAGTCAATAGAGAACTACGTGCAGATCGACATCACCCGAGTGTTTAACAACGTCCTGCTCCAGCAAACCCAGCATTTGGATAGCCATGGGGAGCCCACCATTACCAGCCTGTACACAAACTGGTAAGTAGGTAGATGACCACTTGGCTCCAAGTGTTTTCTTGTGTTCAATGAACAATCTGGAACTGGAGAACTGGAGTGCTTGGGAATTTTCTGAGCTTTCCGACTTCGCAAGTTTCCTCTTCCCAACTCCTGTTAAAAGCACTTTGGCTGTTGTGAAGTGGAAAGGACTTCAGCTGGTGTGAAATGGAAAGCACTGTGGCTGTTGTGATGGGAAAGGACTTCAGCTGGTGTGAAATGGAAAGCACTGTGGCTGTTGTGATGGGAAAGGACTTCAGCTGGTGTGAAATGGAAAGCACTGTGGCTGTTGTGATGGGAAAGGACTTCAGCTGGTGTGAAATGGAAAGCACTGTGGCTGTTGTGATGGGAAAGGACTTCAGCTGGTGTGAAATGGAAAGCACTGTGGCTGTTGTGATGGGAAAGGACTTCAGCTGGTGTGAAATGGAAAGCACTGTGGCTGTTGTGATGGGAAAGGACTTCAGCTGGTGTGAAATGGAAAGCACTGTGGCTGTTGTCAAGTAAAAAGCACTTTGGCTGTTGTCAAGTGGAAAGGACTTTGTCTGGTGTGACGTGGAAAGGACTGTGGGTTGTGTGACCTGGAAAGGACTGTGGGTGGTGTGTCCTGGAAAGGACTGTGGGTGGTGTGACCTGGAAAGGACTTTGTCTGGTGTGACGTGGAAAGGACTGTGGGTGGTGTGACCTGGAAAGGACTGTGGGTGGTGTGACCTGGGAAGGACTGTGGGCGGTGTGACCTGGAAAGGACTGTGGGTTGTGTGACCTGGAAAGGACTGTGGGTTGTGTGACCTGGAAAGGACTGTGGGTGGTGTGACCTGGAAAGGACTTTGTCTGGTGTGACGTGGAAAGGACTTTGTCTGGTGTGACGTGGAAAGGACTGTGGGTGGTGTGACCTGGAAAGGACTGTGGGTGGTGTGACCTGGAAAGGACTGTGGGTGGTGTGACCTGGAAAGGACTTTGTCTGGTGTGACGTGGAAAGGACTGTGGGTGGTGTGACCTGGGAAGGACTGTGGGCGGTGTGACCTGGAAAGGACTGTGGGTGGTGTGACCTGGGAAGGACTGTGGGTGGTGTGACCTGGAAAGGACTTTGGGTGGTGTGACCTGGGAAGGACTGTGGGTGGTGTGACCTGGAAAGGACTTTGGGTGGTGTGACCTGGAAGGACTTTGGGTGGTGTGACCTGGAAAGGACTTTGGGTGGTGTGACCTGGACAGGACTGTGGGCGGTGTGACCTGGAAAGGACTGTGGGCTGTGTGACCTGGGAAGGACTGTGGGCGGTGTGACCTGGAAAGGACTGTGGGCGGTGTGACCTGGAAAGGACTGTGGGCTGTGTGACCTGGGAAGGACTGTGGGCGGTGTGACCTGGGAAGGACTGTGGGTGGTGTGACCTGGGAAGGACTGTGGGTGGTGTGACCTGGGAAGGACTGTGGGCGGTGTGACCTGGGAAGGACTGTGGGCGGTGTGACCTGGGAAGGACTGTGGGCGGTGTGACCTGGGAAGGACTGTGGGTGGTGTGACCTGGGAAGGACTGTGGGCGGTGTGACCTGGGAAGGACTTTGGGCGGTGTGACCTGGGAAGGACTGTGGGCGGTGTGACCTGGGAAGGACTGTGGGCGGTGTGACCTGGGAAGGACTGTGGGTGGTGTGACCTGGGAAGGACTGTGGGTGGTGTGTAGGTCAAGCTGCAGATCTGAGCTGCTCTCTGCATGTCAGTATCTGGTTAAAGCGCAGGCAGGAAGAATTTTTCCTCCCAAAAGAAGGAAAATAAAGAGGCTCTCCTTGAATTGGAGAGAAATGCAGAATTACATTTGCCAACACAGGAAAATACAGAGCACATGGGTCCTTAACACCTAATACATACACAGGATGCATGAGAACCCCCACAAAAACCTGCCCCCAGCCAGACTAAACCACAGCTCCCAGTGCTCTTTTTCTCCCCCGCTGCTTGTTGCCTCTCTTCCATTACTCCAAAGCAGGCCAAGGTTGTGCAGGGAAAATTAGCCAGGCCTCTGAAGGTCACAAAGAGACCTTCTCCCCCATTTTCACCAGAGAAGGAACTCCCTCCAGAGAGCCAAAATGAGGGAGAAAAGAAACTGACTTGGCCTTGCTGTCAACTTATAAAGAGACAGCAGAATTATGGCATTGAGTAATAAAAATCACCGTTTTCCAGTCCATCCCCAGGACCTCTCTACTCCTCCTGGAGGACTCAACTTTATGGTTTTGGGTTTTTTTTCCTTAAAGCCCTCAAACTACTACAGTAAAGCTTTAGTCCAGAGGTTTTGTGGTGTCCCTTCCTCTGTGTCAAGTCTCTATGCTCCTTTGTCATCTCACCTGAAACTTTCTCTCCTTCTGATCAGGTATTTGGAAACGTTACTACGGCAGGTCAGCAACGGCCACATCGCCTATTTTCCAGCCATGAAGGCATTTGTGAATCTGCCTACAGAGAATGAGTTGACATTTAATGCTGAGGAGTACTCTGACATCTCAGGTAAGCTTTGATGTTTGTGCTGAGTTGTTGGTGGGAGATGCTTGTTGTACTCTTTTGAGTAGCTGGGGTTGAACAGCAGCAACTCGTGGAGCTTTCTGTTCCAGATGGCTTTGTTAGCCTTCAGGAGTACACTGAAGTGCTTTTTATGGCTTGGTTAACCTCCAGTAGTACTCTGAGTGCTTTTTATGGCTTGGTTAACCTTCAGTAGTACTCTGAGTACTTTTTATGGCTTGGTTAACCTTTAGCAGACCTCAGAGTACCCTTTATGTCTTTTTAGCTTTCAGTAGTACTCTTAAGTACTTTCTCTGGCTTTGTTAGCCTTCAGTAGTCCTCTGAGTACTTTTTATGGCTTTCTTAGGCTTTAGCAGAACTCAGAGTACTCTTTATGGCTTTTTTAGCCTTCAGTAGTATTCTTAAGTACTTTCTCTGGCTTTGTTAGCCCTCAGAAGTCCTCTGAGTACTTTTTGTGGCTTTGTTAGCCTTCAGTAGTACTCTGAGTGCTTTTTATGGCTTTCTTGGCCTTTAGTAGAACTCAGAGTACTCTTTATGGCTTTTTTAGCCTTCAGTAGTACTCTTAAGTACTTTTTATGGCTTGGTTAACCTTCAGTTGTACTCTGAGTAGTTTTTGTGGCTTTGTTAGCCTTCAGTAGAACTGAGTACTTTTTATGGTTTTCTTAGCCTTTAGTAGAACTCAGAGTACTCTTTATGGCTTTTTTTAGCCTTCAGTAGTACTGTTAAGTACTTTCTCTGGCTTTGTTAGCCTTCAGTAGAACTCTGAATACTTTTTATGGCTTTGTTAACTTTCAGTAGTACTCTGAGTACTTCTTAAGGCTTTCTTGGCCTTTAGTAGAACTCAAGAGTACTCTTTATGGCTTTTTTAGCCTTCAGTAGTACTGTTAAGTACTTCTGGCTTTGTTAGCCTTCAGTACTCCTTTGAGTACTTTTTATGGCTTGGTTAGCCTTAAGTTGTACTCTGAGTACTTTTTATGACTTTGTTAGCTTTCAGTAGTACTCTTAAGTATTTTTGCTGGCTTGGTTAGCCTTCAGTAGTACTCTAAGTACTTTTGATGGCTTTGTTAGCCTTTAAGTACTTTTTACTCATTCTGCCTCTGTCTTGAGGGAGATCACTTTGCCTGTTTTGGGTCCCAGCAGGCTTGTTGCATTTAAACTGTCAGAGATAGGTGTGTGATGTGTTGGTGACTGCTGCTTCACTTCTCATACCTAAAATTCCACTTGGTAGCAAAACATCCTTGCAATTCTAACACCATGGCTAGCTGCATGACAGGCATCACATAACTGAAGGAGGAATGTTTGAAGCAGAACAGTTTGTTTTGTTTCTCAGAAATGAGAGCCCTCTCTGAACTTCTGGGACCATATGGCATGAAGTTCCTAAGTGAAAGTCTGATGTGGCACATTTCTTCACAGGTTGCTGAGCTGAAGGTAAGCTTGGGGAAGCTGGTGGGTGGGAAATGGGAGTAGTTGGCTGTATAAGCTTCCTTTAAGTTATTTCTTAGCTGTGCTTCTGCCCTGCCATCTTTTTGAAACACCTGCAGCCAACTGCTGAAGCTGTGACTTGGATCTTGCACATGCAGTACATGAATAACACATTCTTCAGCAGGCACAGGCAGAACTTCTTGCAGGCTCTGTCCATTTCTGTGTTAGGAATCAAGTCTCTCTTTATCATCAACAGGAGAGGAAATGTTTCTCAAGATTTCTACCTTGCATGGCTGTATTTTCAGAGTCTAAATTGACTCTGTTGACTCTAAATTCAGCATAAAAATCTCAACTTTATCTGTAATGACTTTCTTTCATTTGTGGCCTAACATCTGTTGTTCAGTTTACATGGGTGGGAGACTCCAGGTCTCTTTCCTTTCTTAGTTTTTCCTCATTTTTAGACCTATCTTTACCTCTGGTTGAGGTAAATGGTGTCCATTTATTATAAATGTCTGTGTTCTGCTACCTAAACCTGATATTTAATCGCAGAATCATAGAATGGTCCAGGCTGCAAGGGGCCTCCAAAGCTCATCCAGTCCAACCCCCTCTGCAGTCATCCCCAACTAGATCAGGTTGCCCACAGCCCTCTCCAGCCTCACCTTGAAGATCTCCAAGGATGGGGCTTCAACCACCTCCCTGGGCAACCTGTTCCAGTTGGTGCCATGGAAACCAAAAAGGGAGATCTGGGCATGTGAAGGAAGTTTAGTTGCATGATACTCAAAGCAGTGAACAATTACAGGGAAGCACTTGGAGCCTATGTAATTAACTCTTTCTGCAAAGAGGTTTTAATTACACTTAATAATGTGTACTACCTTCCCAGGCTGCTCATGTTATTCATATTCAATTTGCTTTTCAGGTGACTTACATGTCCAGTGCCATTTCAAAATTTAATTGTAGGTTATGATTACATCTCATAATTTTCAAGTTGTTTAACCACTAATTACAATAAGGATTTTTTATTTTTGTTGGTCTTTTTTTTTGGAGCTCTTCATTCCTGCTGTATGTTTTTATAAAGTACACCGGATTACTTCAGAGATCTAAGGAATTTCCATTTTTTTTTTTCTTCCTCAATTTATTATTACTATTATTGCTACTATTATTATCATTATTTTTATAATCATAATCATCATTATTATCACTGTTATCACTATTATCACTATCATCACTATTATTTTTTTATTATTACTGTACCAAGCCTTTAAAAGTGCAAGGTTTTAATATATTCCACCCTACAGTTTCAGAGATCATGTGTTTATCTCTGTATACACTCTGAATTTCAGAGTTCCTAGGGTTTATGATCACAGAACCACAAAATACATTTGGTTGGAAGAGACTTTCAAGATCATCCAACCCTTCAGCCCAGCACTGCAGGGTCAAGATCATGTCCTAAAAGAGTTGAAACTCTATGCAAGGAGAATGCAAAGGGTCCAGAGAAGGGCCACAAGAATGGTCAGAGGACAGGCAGCCCTGGCATGTGAAGGGAGGCTTTGTTCAGCCTTGAGAAGAGAAGGCTTAGGGGAAACCATGGGCAAGGACATAAAGGGCAGCTCTCATGAGGAGGGAGATTTCCTTTGTACAGAGAGTCCCATGGTAAAGCCAAGGAGTAGTGGGCACAAGCTGCTACTGGGGAGCTTCAGACTGGATGTCAGAAAAAAATTTGTCCCCATTCAAACTCTCAGACATTGGAATAAACTCCCAAGGGAGGTGGTGGATTCCCCTATGTTAGACAGTTTGAAGGCTCAGCTCCACAGGGTGCTGGGCCAGCTCATTGAAGCTATATTCTTACCCTGAAAGGTTGGACTGTGGATGATCCTGGAGGTCCCTTCTGTGAATCAATGAATTTTTCATGCAGTGTCACAGCTTAAGAGGAAGGGGCTGCTGATGCTTTCCAAGCTCCTGCAAGAGCACACTCAGCTCAGCAACCTGACCTGAGTGACCACCTGGACAGGATAATTGATTCCTTATGCCCCTTTTCAATCTTTTGAATTGTAGGATGAGGCTTCCCAGGTGTGAACACTGATTTACATTCTCTGCCTGTGCACCAAGCACCATCTGTCACATTTCAAAACCAAGCCATTGGGCAGATGTCTGCTGGTTGCTGCTGTATTTGCTTACTGTGGAGCTGTCATTTTCCCCTCAAGCAGCACAATTTATATTGTAGCTCTGTATGTTTTTTTTTTTTAAACCAGCTTTAAATTGTCTCTGAAATGTGTTGTTTTTCTGCTCTTTCCCTGAGATTTGTTGTTTCCTGATACTGCTAAGGATGATGATGTAGATCCCCATGCACAGCACCACATATTTGGAGAGAGAAAAAAAAAAAGTAATAAAATGGTTCATCTCTTTGGCTTCCACACAGTTGGCTTAGGAAGAGAGCACTTAAAAACATCTGGGACTGAGGGGAGGAAGCAAGGAGAGGATAGGGTGGGGAATTTATTAAGAGGAGGGGTTCAACATGCTTGCTTTGCTTCCCACAGTGGGACCAGGTGTTGGGTTTATATCTGGAGCTTAAGCCTAGGGTGAGGAGGGAAAGGTGGCAGCATTTCAGTAACTATTTGAAATGTATTCCAGCCTGTTGCTTTTAAAACTTAAACCAATCCACTGGTTATCACAGTATCACAGTACAGGAGAGGTAGGAATGGACCTCAAGAGATCATCCAGTCCAACCCCCCTGCCAGAGCAGCATCACCCAGGGGAGTCTGCACAGGAATGCATCCAGGTGGGGTTTGAAAGGCTGCAGAGAAGGAGACTCCACAACCTCTCTGGGCAGCCTGCTCCAGGGCTCTGGCACCCTCACTGTAAAGAGTTTTCCTACCTGGAGCACTAAGTCCAGTTCTGGAGCCCCTGTTACAGGAACGATTTGCACACGCTTGAGTGTGTCCAGAGAAGGGCCACAAGCATGATCAGAGGGCTGGAGCTCCTCTACTCCTCCTTCACAAGGGTGGTGAGAGACTGGCAGAGGTTGCCCAGGGAGATGGTGGAAGCCTCATCCCTGGAGGTTTTTGCAGCCAGACTGGATGTGGCTGTGAGCAACCTGCTGTAGTGTGAGGTGTCCCTGCCCATGGCAGGGGGGTTGGAACTGGATGATCCTTGAGCTCCCTTCTAACCCGAACAGTTCTGTGTTACCTTCCCTGTTCCAGTTTGTCTCCATTGTTCCTTGGCTTCTTGCTGTGCACCACCCAAAAGAGCTTGGCCCCCTCCACTTGACCCCCAGCCCTCAGCTCTTGAGAGACATTGATCAGATCCCCTCTCAGCCTTGTCTTCTCCACACTACACAGCCCCAGGGCTCTCAGTCTCTCTTCCCAGGGCAGATGCTCAAGTCCCCTAAGCATCCTCCTGCCTCTCCCTTGGCCTCTCTCCAACAGCTCTCTGTCTCTCTTGACCTGGGGAGCCCCAAACTGGACACAGGATTGCAGCTGTGGTCTCAGCAGGGCAGAGCAGAGGGGGAGCAGAACCTCCCTAGCTCTCAAGCTGAACACTTGACTCACTACCAATGTGCGTGGGCTGTTGCCTGCAGTCTTACCTTCTGGAGAGCTCTAAGGGATTTAATTGTCACATCAGCCAAGCTCTGATCCATCAGTTGGTCTGAAATTGCCCAGCTTGATTTCAGTGCCAACCAGCCTTGCTTTGCCTTTCACAGTGTGTCTGTGTGGGTGCACATGTGCACACGTTCCTGGAGGTGGTTAGTTGGCTGCATCTTGTGTAGCTTATTTCTTCTTACTAAAGACAAGAATGAAAGTGGGAAGAGTGGTTGGCTTATGGATAGGTTTAATTTATTTTTTTTGTTATGGGAACAGCATGACCATGACACAGTGTAATTGAAACTAAGAGGGCCAAGCTTTTGGACAGGCCTGAGTTGCACAAGCTGCTTGTCTAGGAGGTAGGAGAAAAAACAGAGCCTTGTGTGTTTCATGGCAGCATTATAGTTTCAGATGTAGTGTTGTTTTCTGCTCCTGTGGTCACAGGAATGTTTGCTCAGAAAGTTAATCTCCCTGCTGGCCAGTTGCTGTGTTTTTTGCCCTGTTTTCAAAGAAATGAAATAACATCAAACTCTTGAAGCAGCTAGCAGAGCTATCAAAGGCCTTACGTAGCTGCAACTTTAGCAGTAGATTCCTGCACTTAAGTCTTTTCCTACATTTCATATCTTAAATTACATTCCAGGCATCTAACTACATTCCATAGTCTACGTCTTTGATGAATCACAGAATTGTCAGGGTTGGAAGGGACCTCAAGGCTCAGCCAGTTCCAACCCCCCTGCCATGGGGGTTGCTCACAGCCACATCCAGCCTGGCTGCAAAAACCTCCAGGCATGAGGCTTCCACCACCTCCCTGGGCAACCTCTGCCAGTGTCTCACCACCCTCATGGGGAACAACTTCTTCCTAACATCCAATCTGAATCTCCCCATTTCTAGTTTTGCTCCATTCCCCCCAGTCCTATCACTCCCTCACACCCTCCAAAGTCCCTCCCCAGCTTTCCTGTAGCCTCCTTCAGATCCTGGAAGGCCACAAGAAGGTCTCCTCAGAGCCTTCTCCTCTCCAGACTGCACAACCCCAACTCTCTCAGGCTGTCTCCAGAGCAGAGCAGCTCCAGCCCTCTGCTCATCCTCGTGGTCCTTCTCTGGACATGTTCCAGCCCCTCCAGATCCTTCCTGGAACAGAGGCTCCAGAAGTGGACCCAGAGCTCCAGGTGTGGTCTGAGCAGAGTGGAGCAGAGGGGGAGAATCCCCTCCCTGGCCCTGCTGGCCACACTTCTCTTGCTGCAGCCCAGGCTCTGCTTGGCTCTCTGGGCTGCAAGTGCTCACTGCTGGCTCCTGCTGAGCTTCTCATGCACCATGAAGAGTAATTTCTCCTGCACTGTCCTCATTGCTCCTTTTGTTTCTACTGCCTGGTAAGTAAGATGGATTGGAATGCATCCATCTGAAAAATGGATATCAATAACAATTATTAATGGAAATCACCTCTCAATAATAACTTTGGAAGGCAACCTTAATGTCTTCTGTTCTTCCTCCCATTTTTCAGATCTTTTCTACCTTGATACTGTTTAGTTTACAAAGAACTAAACAAAGTAGTCTTTGAAAGAAAGGAAACACTTTCTTCATTGGCTCTTCAGAAGCATATCAGAGATCTACATTTTCTTAGCTGCTGGTTGTCCTCTACCATTGTGCATTTAGTGCACCCTCAGCAAGTTTGCTGATGACACCAAGCTGTGTGGTGGAGCAGACAGGCTGGAGGGAAGGGATCCATCCAGAGGGACCTGGACAGGCTGGAGAGGTGAGCACAGCCTCATGTGGTTCAACAAGACCAAGTGTAGGGCCCTGCAGCTGGGTCAGGGCAATCCCAAGCACAAATACAGGCTGGGCAGGGACTGGCTGGAGAGCAGCCCTGAAGAAAAGGACTTGGGGGTGCTGGGGGAGGAGAAGCTCAGCAGGAGCCAGCAGTGAGCACTTGCAGCCCAGAGAGCCAAGCAGAGCCTGGGCTGCAGCAAGAGAAGTGTGGCCAGCAGAGCCAGGGAGGGGATTCTCCCCCTCTGCTCCACTCTGCTCAGACCACACCTGGAGCTCTGTGTCCAGGTCTGGAGCCTCTGTTCCAGGAAAGATCTGGAGGTGCTGGAAGGTGTCCAGAGAAGGGCCACGAGGATGAGCAGAGGGCTGGAGCTGCTCTGCTCTGGAGACAGCCTGAGAGAGTTGGGGTTGTGCAGTCTGGAGAGGAGAAGGCTCCCAGGAGATCTTCTTGTGGCCTTCCAGGATCTGAAGGGGGCTCCAAGAAAGCTGGGGAGGGACTTTTTCAGGTGTGAGGGAGTGATAGGACTGGGGGAAATGGAACAAAGTGGGGAGTGGAAATGGAAGTGGGGAGATTCAGGCTAGATGTGAGGGAGAAGTTCTTCCCCATGAGAGTGGTGAGAGCCTGGAATGGGTTGCCCAGGGAGGTGGTTGAGGCCCCATCCCTGGAGGTGTTTAAGGCCAGGCTGGATGAGGCTGTGAGCAACCTGCTGTAGTGTGAGGTGTCCCTGCCCATGGCAGGGGGATTGGAACTGGCTGCTCCTTGTGATCCCTTCCAACCCTGACTGATCCTATGATTCTAAAGAGAGACGACCCCATTTTCCATTTCTGAAGCAGATTACTTGGCATTCAAAGTGCAAAACACTTTTGTGAGAATAAAGCCTCAATTTCTTGCTTGAAGGGAGTTTAAAAATACTACTTGGCACAAGGTGAGTTCCTCAGCTTAGGAAGAAAAGCCTTTTTGGATGTGACATTTTAGAGATGTGATTATGCAATCACTGTCATTTACATTTAAATGTGGTGCATAGTTGGAGATTTATTTCAGGCAAGTTATTAAAATCACCCTAATGCCACAAGCTGCCCTGCATGAGAGCTTACAAATTAGAAACAGAAAAACTTTTTTTTTTTCCTTCTTCTTTCTTTTGGTCAAACTGACATTAAAAAAAAATTCTTGCAATTTTAGTTTAACTGCTTCAGGCTAAGGTGTTTGGACTTGAATGTGAATGTTTTTATTTTATGTTATAATGGAAGAAAAAAAAAAATCAAGTGAAGAGCCCCCAGTCTGACTCTTTTAACACTCAGCATTCCACTTTTCAGTTGTGCCAATAGTGAGCTTCTAATCCCTTACAATGTAACTCAATGCTACACTTTGGAAGTAAAATTTGAGTTGTAAACAGAAGGTTCCAGAGGTTTCACATAATCACAGAATGTTAGGGGCTGGAAGGGACCTCCAAAGCTCATCAAGTCCAACCCCTCTGCCAGAGCAGCAGCACCTAGAGCAGGTCACACAGGAACACAGCCAGCTGGGGTTGGAATATCTCCAGAGAGGGAGACTCCACAACCCCCCTGGGCAGCCTGGTCCAGGGCTCTGTCACCCTCACAGGGAAAAGATTTTTTTTTTTTTTTTTTTTTTACCTCCTCTTTCCATGGAACTTCCTCTGCCTCAACTTCCACCACTGCCCTTTGTGCTGGCATTGGGCATCACCCAGCAGAGCCTGGCTCCAGCCTCTGGGCACTCCCCCTGCACATCTTCAGCACCAGCAATGAGGTCACCTCTCAGGCTCCTCCTCTCCAAGCTCCAGAGCCCTCAGCTCCCTCAGGCTCTCCTCATCAGGAAGATCTTCCACTGCCTTCAGCATCTTTGTGCCTCTGTGCTGGACTCTTTCAAGCTATTCTCTGAGGTCTTTCTTGAACTGAGGGTCCCAGAACTGGACACAGCATTCCAGATGTGGCCTCAGCAGGGCAGAGGAGAGGGGGAGGAGAACCTCTCTGGACCTACTGATCACAGCCCTTCTAATCCACCCCAGGCTGCCCTTGGCCTTCTTGGCCACCAGAGCACATTGCTGGCTCATGGGCAACCTTCCATCCACCAGGACCCCCAGGTCCTTTTCCCCTTCCCTGCTCTCCAGCAGCTCATTCCCCAACCTCTCCTGCTCCATGAGGTTGTTCTTTCCTGGGTGCAAGACTCTCCCCTTGCTCTTGTTGAGTTTCATTCCATTTCTCCCTGCCCAGCTCTCCAGCCTTTCAGACAGTAGGAAAGGGCTGGACTCCTCAGAGTTCACATTACCATAATGATAAGTCCACCTCACTCAGCTGGCCTGAAGAAATTCCTTCTGTTTTGCAGAAGTCTGCAAAAAGTGCTGCTTCACTTTGGGTTTCAGGCTGTGCTATTCTCCCTCTGACTTTGGGCTTCTCTATTTTGGCTTCTCTAAGGTGCAGGGCAGGGTGGAAAGAGAGTGCCTGTGGTTGTATAGCCTTCTGGGGCCCTTTTGTCCCTAGAAGGGGATAAAAGAGTTTATTTAACAACACCACAGCTTCCCCCTCTGTACCTTATGCTGTGCATATATATGTAAATACACTCTGTACATTTCCTTTTTTAATTTTCTATTTAATTTCTTTTTGTAAGTACAATTCCACTTTTACTTCCAAGTTCTGAGTCTGGTGAATTTGCTTGTGGAGGGGTGGTGGGGCAGATTCTAAAGGAAGTTATTGGGGGGATCCAATGCAACCCATAACACTCCAGAAAGGAGCAGCCAAAAGAAAGGATCACTTCGTGAATCTGTGCTTTTAATTGGTGTCAGTATACTGAACCAAGAGATGAGCAGCTCAAGGATCTATTGTCTGCTTTTAGTGAGTTTCGGTCACTTGCTTTAAGAAGTTGTACAGATGCAATATAGATAATCCTGGGGGTCTACTTCTCTGTTTTCTGATTCCAAGCTTTTGCTTTTATGAAGAGTAATGAGAGTAATACTGATATTGTAGATCTATTGAGAGCAAACAATCACAGAAAACACCCAGTTGGAGGAGACCTCCAAGCTCATCCAGCCCAACCTTGACCCAGCACTGAAGGGGCAACACCAAACCATGTCCCTAAGCACCAGCTCCACACACTGCTTACACACCTCCAGGGATGGTGACTCCAGCACTGCCCTGGGCAGACCATTCCAATGTCTGAGAGCCCTCTGGGAAGGGATATTTCTTAGCATCCAGCCTGAACCTCCCCTGCTGCAGCTTGGAACCATTTCTCTGATCCTGTTGCTTGTCATCAAGGAGCAGAGGCTGTCCCCTCCTTGCTTCAGCCTCCCTTCAGGCAGCTGCAGAGAGCAGTGAGGTAGAACTGTAGTCAGTGAGCTTAGTTGCCTCTCTGCCAGACATAAATATCCTAAACCCATGCATTTGTCCTGTTCACATCCTGAAACCTGCTGCTGACCTGAAACTTTCCTTCCCTTTTAGAAACTCGTGGTGGAGAATGTTGAAGTTCTGACACAAATGAGGACCAGCTTTGACAAGCCAGACCAGATGGCAGCACTATTTAAAAGATTATCATGTGGGTAACTAGCAAGGGCCTACTAAAGAGAAAAGAACTAGTTTTGATGTTTGGCTTTGTAAAGAAAAGGAGGAAAGCTGATTTCTCCATGCTGACTTATACCCAAGCAGGAAAGTGTAGGTGAGCTTGGAGAAACTGATGCCTCTTCTCAGATTTTCCAATCTCAATGTACAGACAAAAGGAGATTTCAGTGTGAATTAGTGCAC
The DNA here is from genome assembly GCF_027791375.1 of Indicator indicator. Classification (NCBI taxonomy): domain Eukaryota; kingdom Metazoa; phylum Chordata; class Aves; order Piciformes; family Indicatoridae; genus Indicator; species Indicator indicator. The sequence goes on along the minus strand of NC_072014.1, from coordinate 148,497 downwards.
AGGCACTGTAGTAGTGATCACAGAATGTTAGGGGTTTATAGGGACCTCCAGAGATCATCCAGACCAGCCACCCCCCCTGCCAGAGCAGGGTAGGTGACACAGGAATGCATCCAGGCGAGTTTGGAATGTCTCCAGTGAAGGAGACTCCACAACCTCTCTGTGTCATGAACAAGAAGTAATTATTTTAAACAAACCCAAAAAAGTATTACAAAGAGACGGTTTTGGCCTCAAGGAAATTGTGATGGTTTTAAGACTGTCTTGAATTGTTCTTCTCCCAAAGCTTCACAGCTTCGTTTCCTTCCAGGCTGAGCTAGCCTGGTTATTGTTGGTGTGGGAGAGGGATTCCAGCTCTCACAGTGTAACAGAAACACAGAACCTAGTGTCAGCATCCAGTATTGTCAGCTGTAACAGGCTTCATTCCATGAAGGGGTTAACAGGATAGTCTTCTGCTGAAAATCCCCTTCTCAACTCAGGCTATATAGCCCTGCTTAAGCACTGTTTATGTTGGCTCTTTTAAGGAATGCTATTGTCTCAGTACCTTTCTCAGTAGTCTGTTCAATTTTTTTTCTTTTTTTTTTTTTTTTTTTTGAAGAAAGGAGGTTTTTGTTCACTCTTGTTCTCCTTTCTGTGCAGCTGTGGACAGTGTGTTGAAGAGAATGACCATCATTGGTGTTATCTTGTCCTTCCGCTCCTTGGCCCAGGAAGCACTTAGAGATGTAAGGAATTAACTGAAGGGCTTCTGGGCAGCTTTTCACTGCCTTTGGTTTAATGGAATCAGAGGATATTAGGGACTTCACTCTTTAGGAACGCCACCTCTTCAAAGGTTGGCATATGGGTGAAGTGGTGATACTCACTTATTAGAGAAGTTGGGATTGGAATCTGCTTTTTGAGTACTGGTCAGAGAAATGTTAACCTGGAAACACAGGTTTCAGTTATAATTGAAATTCAGTTGTAACTGAAGTTGAAATTGCAAATTTTGGGGTGAGGGAATCTGCTTTTGAGCACTGTGCAGAGAAATGTTCCCTGGAAACACAGGTTTTAGTTATAACTGAAATTCAGTTGTAACTGAAGTTGGGATTGCAAATTGGGGAGTGAGGGAATCTGCTTTTTGAGCACTGTTCAGAGAAATGTTCCCTGAAAACAGAAGTTTCAGTTATAACTGAAGTTCAGTTGTAACTGAAGTTGGGATTGCAGGTTGGGGGTGAGGGAATCTACTTTTGAGCACTGTGCAGAGAAATGTTCCCTGAAAACACAGGTTCTAGTTACTACTGATACTCAATGATAACAGAAGTTGGAACTGCAAACTGGGGGCTGAGGGAATCTGCTTTTGAGTACTGTTCAGAGAAACATTCCCTGGAAATACAGGTTTCAGTTACAACTGAAGTTCAGTGATAACTGAAGTTGGAATTGGAAATTGGGGGAGGGTGAGAGAATCTACTTTTTGAGTACAGTTCAGGGAAATGTTAACCTGGAAACACAGGTTTGAGCCTGAGCAGGCTTCCGAGTGTTTACTGTGTTGGTGCATTCCAAAAGCTTTCATTTCCCATTTGCAAACAGCTTGGGTTTGCCTCTATTGGGCTTTAATGTTTTAAATCTAGAAATGAATTCACCTACATCCTCATTTACTGGATTTATTATTTTGAAAATAAATGTTAGTGTCTAATCAATGATGAGCAGGAGAAGTGTTTGGGTTGTGTTTTTTTTTTTCTCATTGTGCTTTTGTTTCTCTCTCTTAGGTCTTATCCTACCACATTCCTTTCCTTGTGAGTTCCATCGAGGACTTCAAAGATCACATTCCAAGAGAGACTGACATGAAGGTAATGTTTGGCCCAAAGGCTGCTGCAGTATTTTTTTGGAGCTGTCTGACAACCTGTTAAGGGACAACACTTTTATGCTGAGGGTGAAAAAACTCAGGAACAAATATAAGCAAACTTTTTTTTGTGGTGTTTTTCTTTTTTTTTTTGTTTCCCTCCAAGAGTATCTGCATCTTCCTGATGTTCAGGAATAAAAAACCCCCAACCAAGTGGTAGGATAAACACAAGCCTCATATCTTCCTGTGGTCACGTTTGAGGAATTTCATGGAAAGAATTGGGTACAAAATTTATCAGCTGTTAAATCATGACAAAGCAATGAAAGGCAGAAAACTGAGATGCTTCATAGTGTGAGCAGTGGTACTGCTGCACCTAACTATTTCAGGGACTCTGTGGAGATGATAGAATCACCCAGGTTGGAAGGGACCTCTAAAAAGTCAACCAGTCCAACCCCCCTCTGCAGTCAGCAGGGACATCCCCAACTAGATCAGGTTGCCCACAGCCCTGTCCAGCCTCACCTTCAAGATCTCCATGGATGGAGCCTCAACCACCTCCCTGAGCAACCTGTTCCAGTGTTCCACCACCCTCATTGTAGAGAACTTGCTCTTAACATCCAATCTAAATCTTCTCTAATTTAAAACCATTGCCCCTTGTCCTATCATTCAGGCCCTTGTCAACAGTCCGTCTCCAGCCTTCAGGTCCTGGCAGGTTGCTCTTAGGTCTCCCTGCAGCCTTCTCTTCTCCAGGCTGAACACCCCCAGCTCCCTCAGCCTGGCCTCACAGCAGAGCTGCTCCAACCCCCTGAGCATTTTCCTGGCCCTCCTCTGGAGCCTCTCCATCAGGTCCATGTCCTTGCTGTGCTGAGGGCTCCAGAGCTGCACACAGCACTGCAGGTGAGGTCTCAGCAGAGCAGAGCAAAGTGGCAGAATCACCTCTCTGGCTCTGCTGGCAATGCTGCTTTGGATGCAGCCCAGGCTGCCCTTGGCCTTCTGTGCTGCAAGCTCACCCTGCCTGCTCCTGGCCAGCTTCTCATCCCCCAGCACCCCCAAGGCCTTTTCCTCAGGGCTGCTTTCTCTCCCTCCTCCCCCAGCCTGTACTATGGTGGGAGCTCTATGCATGTAATAGCCACAAGCCTGATTTTGACCATACATTGGAAAATCATATTCCATTCCATTTCCAGCATGGAAAAGAGATGGGAAGTGAAGTTCTCACTGCTTAACTTTGATCAGTCTTTGCAGAAAGCATCTTACCCCCTCTGGTATCAAAGGGGTGCTGAAAAATGGCATGGGGTAAAAGCTGCAGCAGTGATTATTGAAGACCATATTTCCACATTGGTATTTTTTAAACTGATGATAACGTGATTCTAAACACCTCATTTGATCACTGAAGACATTAGGATCACAGACTCAGAGGATGTCAGGGGTTGGAAGGGACCTCTGGAAATCATGGAGTCCAAACCCCTCTGCCAGAGCAGGACCAGAGAATCCAGCACAGGTCACACAGGAACACATCCAGACAGGGCTGGAAAGGCTCCAGAGAAGGAGACTCCACAACCTCTCTGGGCAGCCTGTTCCAGTGCTCTGGGACCCTCACAGTAAAGTTCCTTTTCATGTTGAGGTGGAACTTCCTCTGCTGCAGTTTCCATCCATTGCCCCTTGTCCTATCCCAGGGCACAACTGAGCAGAGCCTGTCCCTGTCCCTTCCTTCCTGACCCCCAGCCCTCAGCTATTGATAGACATTGATCAGATCCCTCTCAGTCTTCTCCTCTCCACACTAAACACCCCCAGGGCTCTCAGCCTCTCCTCCCCAGGCACTGCTCCAGTCCCTTCAGCATCCTTGCAGCCCTCCCTTGGACTCTCTCCAGCAGATCCCTGTCCCTCCTGAACTGGGGAGCCCAGACCTGGATGCAATATTCCAGGTGAGGTCTCAGCAGGGCAGAGGAGAGGGAGAGGAGAACCTCCCTGGCTCTGCTGGACACACTCCTCTGAATGCCCCCCAGGACCCCATTGGCCTTCTTGGCCCCCAGGGCACATTGCTGTCCCATGCAGAACTTGTTGTCCCCCAGCACTCCCAGCTCCTTCTCCTTGGGGCTGCTCTCCAGCAGATCCCCTCCCAACCTGTCCTGCTGCAGTTTCTTCTTCCTCCCCAGGTGCAGGACTCTGCACTTCTCCTTGTTGAACCTCATTAGGTTCCTCTCTGCCCAGCTCTCAGTCTGTCCAAGTCTCTGAATGGCCTCACAGCCTTCAGGGGTCTCAGCCAAGCCTCCCAGTTTGGTGTCATCAGCAAACCTGCTGAGCACACTCTGTCTGTCTGTCCCCTCACCTCATCAATGTCATTACTGAACTAATTTATGTTATCACATATGAGAAAGCTCTCTGCTACTAAACAAAACCATGCTGAGGACCCTTCTCCAAGTCAGGCCACATAGCACCATCTGAGTTGCCTGTACTCCCACAGTATTTAGCCTTTGGCCCTCTCAGGGTCTCCTGCAGTTCTGCTGTGCTTCTTAAATCATTGAATCACAGAATTGTCAGGGTTGAAAGGGAGCTCAAGGCTCAGCCAGTTCCAACCCCCCTGCCATGGGCAGGGACACCTCACACTACAGCAGGTTGCTCACAGCCACATCCAGCCTGGCTGCAAAAACCTCCAGCCATGAGGCTTCCACCACCTCCCTGGGCAACCTCTGCCAGTCTCTCACCACCCTCATGGAGAACAACTTCTTCCTAACATCCAATCTGAATCTAGTTTTGCTCCATTTCTCCCCACTGCTATCACTCCCTCACACCCTCAAAAGTCCCTCCCCAGCTTTCCTGTAGCCCCCTTCAGATCCTGGAAGGCCACAAGAAGGTCTCCTGGGCACCTTCTCTTCTCCAGACTTAATATTCCCAACTGTCCTCATAGGAGAGGTATATTAATGTTGTGTGTGGTTTTTCTCCTAGCTCAGAGGGTCTCAAATAAACTCTTCAGTGCTGTGGGGTTGGCCACCATACAGGCCTTCAGATGTTACCACCAGTCAATGTCACGTCTCATGGTGTGGCATGATGCCATGCTTGGCTTCTTTGGGAGTGCACAGCTTGCCTGGAGAATGTTGGAGGGCTGCATGGAAAAGGAGCCAGACCTGTTGTAGTCTTGCCTGTAGTGCCTACTGGGAATACTGGGATCTCTGGTATGTGCTCCCATGCAACTCTGCCAGAGCTTTGTCTTGCCGACAGCTTCTTGGAAGAGCTGTGCTGTGAGCCTGCTAATGATTAAGCCCTGTAGACAATCAGCAGCTGATTGCATGGAGCTTGCTCCTAGCCTTTGTCACATAGAGAAATGCTATTGTAGGAGTTCAAAGGGTTTCCTTTGGGACAATGAGCAAGACTTCTTGAAGGAAGGCATGTCAGCAGACAGCTCTCTACCAGGCTTTGTGTAATGGACCAAGAGAATTGCTCAATTGGGCACGTTTTAGGACATGACAACCCAGTAATTTCCTGTGTGCTGAATTTACCAAGCAGAAAGAGCATGTTGGTGAAATAAATACTTGTCAGGAACTGTTCCTTTTATTTTCATATCCCTGAAATCTATCACTTGGAGTGAGTGGCAAAATGGGGATTTGTGCTCCTTGTGTTTGGGTGGTTTTAATATGAAATTGTTGGGGTGGTTACACAGGTTTGGGGAAACACTGCTAGTCCTGAACCAGTTTGTTATGACCCAGCTACCAGGCAGATGCTCTAAGAAATCTTTTCATTCAGGACTGTTCTCAAGCTACCATCACCTCCTGCTGGCACTTTTCCTATCACAGCTTGCCCTCATGCTAGCCAAGCTGGAGCACATGAATCAGGGAAGTCTGTACCATATCCCCTGTGTGAGAACTGATGGGCAGAGTGTGAAACTTCTCAAGTGTTAATGGCAGTGAGAGACATTGCTGGCATTGCTTGTTGTCCCTTGTATTTGGTATGAAACTGCTTTTGTGGAGATTCACCTGAACTGCACTGTCCAGAAGAGAAACTGGGCAACCAGCAAAGAACTCTGGGGAACTTTTCTTAATGGCAATAGATACAGAGAGGGACAGGCTGACAAATGGGATACATTTCAAGAGGCTCTTAGCATCCCTGAATGTCAGGACCCCTTAAGAGTCCAGTTCCTGGCACTTTGGAATCGTAGAATTGTCAGGGTTGGAAGGGAGCTCAAGGCTCAGCCAGTTCCAACCCCCCTGCCATGGGCAGGGACACCTCACACTCCAGCAGGTTGCTCCCAGCCACATCCAGCCTGGCTGCAAAAACCTCCAGGCATGAGGCTTCCACCACCTCCCTGGGCAACCTCTGCCAGTCTCTCACCACCCTCATGGGGAACAACTTCTTCCTCACATCCAATCTCAATCTCCCCATTTCTACTTTTGCTCCATTCCCCCCAGTCCTATCACTCCCTGACACCTGAAAAAGTCCCTCCCCAGCTTTCCTGTAGCCCCCTTCAGATCCTGGAAGGCCACAAGAAGGTCTCCTCAGAGCCTTCTCTTCTCCAGACTGCACAACCCCAACTCTCTCAGGCTGTCTCCAGAGCAGAGCAGCTCCAGCCCTCTGCTCATCCTCATGGCCCTTCTCTGGACACCTTCCAGCACCTCCAGATCCTTCCTGGAACAGAGGCTCCAGAAGTGGACCCAGAGCTCCAGGTGTGGTCTCAGCAGAGTGGAGCAGAGGGGGAGAATCCCCTCCCTGGCCCTGCTGGCCACACTTCTCTTGCTGCAGCCCAGGCTCTGCTTGGCTCTCTGGGCTGCAAGTGCTCACTGCTGGCTCCTGCTGAGCTTCTCCTCCCCCAGCACCCCCAAGGCCTTTTCTTCAGGGCTGCTCTCCAGCCAGTCCCTGCCCAGCCTCTATCAGTGCCTGGGGTTGCCCTGAATCACTGAACCTTTACCAAATTTGAATGTTGTAAGATTGCTGCTTGACTCCAGTGTTTCAACAGGCTTGACTTCAGTTTTTCTTTTAAAGCTGCTGCATTTGCAGGTGTTAGCAGAGAAAAATCTGTTAGTGAAGAAAGATTTAGAAACAGCTAATGGGAAGTCAGAATGTTTGTTTTGGAGGTAATGTAGAAAAGTACACAAACTTTGTTTGGCTCATGAAAAAGAAATTATCATCTAGCACACAAAGTCCTGACCCAGCTGCTCAGTGTAGGCTAGAAGGAAACAAAAATCTTAAGTCTCTTTTATCTCATTTCAGCCAAGTCTCTGAAATTCCCTGGTGCCTCAAACTCTTAAGAGGAACATTTGAAACATGCCAGCAAAACCGTGCTTCACCATGCTGACACCAAAAGCATTCAATGTTGTCTCTTTTTTGTTTTTTTCTCTCTCTTCTGGTCCTCAGGTGGCAATGAATGTGTATGAGCTATCATCAGCTGCTGGCTTGCCTTGTGAGATTGATCCTGCCTTGGTGGTAGCACTGTCTTCCCAAAAATCAGGTAAGAAGATACAAGTGAAAAACAAGAAAAGAAAGAAAGAAATAACAATGGGGAAGGGGGAAAAAAAACAAATGGACCCAGGCATGAAAGTGTTTGAAGTGCTAGGAGGAGACTTGTGTGTCTTGGGCCCTCTGGGTTCCTTCAGTGAACTCTATACCTGGCATAAGAACATGAATTATTTGTGCCTGCTGATGTCTTAGCTTGAGAATCTTTGCAGCCACTTAGGAATTACCTTGCTGACCTAGGAAGGAATTAACAAGTGGATGTTTACTGAATCACAGAATGTTAGGGGCTGGAAGGGACCTCCAAAGCTCATCCAGTCCAACCCCCCTGCCAGAGCAGCAGCACCTAGAGCAGGTCACACAGGAACACATCCAGGTGAATCTTGAATATCACCAGAGAGGAGACTCCACAGCTCCCCTGGGCACCTTGCTCCAGGGCTCCATCACCCTCACAGGGAAAAGATTTTTTTTCCTCCTGTTTCCATGAGAAAAATTCCTCTGCCTCAGCTTCCACCCTTGCCCCTTGTGCTGGCATTGGGCATCACCCAGCAGAGCCTGGCTCCAGCCTCTGGGCACTCCCCCTGCACATCTTGAGCACCAGCAATGAGGTCACCTCTCAGGCTCCTCCTCTCCAAGCTCCAGAGCCCTCAGCTCCCTCAGGCTCTCCTCCTCAGGAAGATCTTCCACTGCCTTCAGCATCTTTGTGGCTCTGAGCTGGACTCTTTCAAGCTGAAGGGGTTTAATGGCTAATAGTGCAAACTGTTCATTAGGACAGTGAAAACAGGGGTCTGTTGTGAACAGCTCAGTGCTGCTGTACAGATTTGGTACAATCAGAACAATCAGCAATAGTGTGGGCAGCAGGAGCAGGGAAGTCATCCTGCCCTGTGCTCAGCACTGGTTAGGTCACACCTTGAGTGCTGTGTCCAGTTCTGGGCTCCTCAGTTTCAGAAGGACATTGAGAAACTTGAATGTGTCCAGAGAAGGGCAGCAAGGCTTGAACACAAACCCTGTGAGGAGATGCTGGAAGGTGTCCAGAGAAGGGCAGCAAGGCTGGGGAGGGGTCTGGAGCACAGCCCTGTGAGGAGAGGCTGAGGGAGCTGGGGGTGTTTAGCCTGGAGAAGAGGAGGCTCAGGGGAGACCTTCTTGCTCTCTACAGCTCCCTGAAGGGAGGTTGTAGCCAGGTGGGGGTTGGGCTCTTCTCCACAGAATCACAGAATCAATAAGGTTGGAAAAGACCTCAAGGATCATCAAAGTCCAACCTGTCACCCAAGACCTCATGACTACTAAACCATGGCACCAAGTGCCACATCCAATCCCCTCTTGAACACCTCCAGGGATGGTGACTCCACCACCTCCCTAGGCAGCAAGCAGTGCCAGAGGGAGAGGACAGAGTCTTAAGCTGCACCAGGGGAGGTTTGGGCTGGAGGGGAGGAAGAAATTCTTCCCAGACAGAGAGCTTGGCCATTGGGATGTGCTGCCCAGGGAGGTGGTGGAGTCACCATCCCTGGAAGTGTTTCAAAGCAGCCTGGATGAGGCACTCAGTGCCATGGGTGAGTTGATTGGATGGTGCTGGGTGAGAGGTTGGACTGGATGATCTCTGAGGTCTTTTCCAACCTGGTTGATTCTGTGATTCTGTGAATCCTGAGCCATGGCAGTAGGCCATGGGTGCTGAAATGCAGCTGAAGGCACTCTATGACCTTCACAGCTTGTCACTGCTGTTGTTATACAAGTGTTAACATGGAGCTTACAAGGGCAAAGATGATCAAATAAACATCTCAATGTTCTAACATGTCTGCTGCTTCCTTTGATTTGCTTTAGGTCACCACTCTCTAAGCTTTTCACTTTTGTTTACTCTGGCAGGTTCCATGGCATGAATTAAGACTCTAAAGTGCTTTTTGACAGTCTGAAGCTTTTTCTTTCCCCCCACTCTCTCCTCCTTACTGAGCACTTTACTGCTCTTTTCCCTTGCGTGGAATGGATAGTTAATGTTAGAATCAGATTGTGGATGTTTTAAAAGCTACTTCAGTACTTTATTTATTTCTCTTTTTTTGCTTTAATAGCAATTCCTTTGGGAGGGAAAAATTGCAGCTAGTTCCATTTTAATATTCAGACTGAAGTGTCAAGCAAAATTTCTGTGTGCCTTGGTAAAAAAAAAAGAAAGAAAAAAAAAAGTTTGTTGGTTTTATGGATGTTATGCATAAAAAAATTACTTTTATCTTTGGAAGGTAGCTGGGATCTGAAGTGGCATTTTAAGTAGCTTATTTTCATCATAGTTCAGCTGTGAAATGCTTCAGCTGAGTGAAGCAGACAGGGGATTTCTGTGTGTTTTATAGATTAGATAGGGTCTTGTGTTTTGATTCACAGGAACAGTCAGGTTGGAAAAGCCCCTCAGGATCCCAAGTACCAACCCAGAACCCTACTCTGCAAGGCTCACCCCTAAACCACAGCCCATAGCAGAGAAAAATGCAAACTTGAGCTCTCTGGGGAGAGGGTGGTGGTGGCAGGGGACAAGTGGAAGTTGTCAGTGGTTTGAAAGGGAGGAGAAGATACCACACAGGATGTGGCACAGAGCTCTGCTGGAATCAGGGGAGGGGAAGGGGTTCACAGAATTGCCAGAAGGGATCTCTGGAGATCATCTAGTCCAACCCCCCCTGCTAAAGCAGGTTCATCCAGAGCTGGTTGCAGCCTTGATAAGGCTTCTTCTGGGCTTCTACTATATGGAGCTTGAGAAAAGCAACAGAAACATAGAAACAGAAAGGTTCATTCAACTTGGAATGCAGGATCACCAAGTACCCAGACAGAGAGATTGGCCATGGGGATGTGCTGCCCAGGGAGGTGGTGGAGTCACCATCCCTGGAAGTGTTTCAAAGCAGCCTGGATGAGGCACTCAGTGCCATGGGTGAGTTGATTGGATGGTGTTGGGTGAGAGGTTGGACTGGATGACCTCAAAGGTCTTTTCCAACCTGGTTAATTCTGTGTGATTCTGTGATTTATGTATATTTCAAACTCTGATTTTGTTTTTATTTGTTTGTTTCAGAAAACATCAGTCCAGAAGAAGAATACAAAATTGCTTGCCTCCTGATGGTCTTTGTGGCAGTGTCCTTGCCAACCCTGGCTAGCAATGTGATGTCTCAGTATAGCCCAGCCATTGAAGGTAACATAAAGGGCACAGCAGTGCTTCCTTTCTTCATACCAGTCCTGGCAGTTCCTTGAATACTTTTGCTTTAAGTGTTTCCCTGCCTGTGTTGTAGTAAGCAAAATTTCAAAAGCAGTTAGCCCTGCCCCAGGAAAGTCCTCAGGGTGTTTGGGGATGGGAAGGGTTCACAAGTAAACAGATACTGATTAGTGATTTACATGATTGGGTCAGAAGGTCTGAGGGAAATCAGGGAGGGAAGCAATACATGCTGTGTTTCTTCTGGGATCCACATGGGTGATCAATATCACAGGATCAAAAGATGTTAGTTGCTGGACGGGACCTCTGGAGATTTTCCAGTCCAACCCCCCTGCCAGAGCAGGACCAGAGAATCCAGCACAGGTCACACAGGAACACATCCAGACAGGGCTGCAAAGGCTCCAGAGAAGGAGACTCCACAACCTCTCTGGGCAGCCTCTTCCAGTGCTCTGTCACCCTCACAGGGAAGAAGTTCCTCCTCATGTTGAGGTGGAACCTCCTCTGCTGGAGTTCATATCAATTGCCCCCTGTCCTATCCCAGGGTGCAGCTGAGCAGAGCCTGTCCCCTGCCTCTTGAGCCCCAGCCCTCAGATATTAATCACAGTATCACACTATCACCATATATCAGAGGTTGGAAGGGACCTCCAGAGATCATCCAGTCCAAGCCCCCTGCCAGAGCAGCATCACCCAGGGGAGTCTGCACAGGAATGCATCCAGCTGGGGTTGGAAAGGCTCCACAGAAGGAGACTCCACAACCTCTCTGGGCAGCCTGCTCCAGGGCTCTGGCACCCTCACTGTAAAGAAGTTTCTCCTCCTGTTGAGCTGAAACCTTCTCTGTTCAAATTTGTCTCCATTGTTCCTTGGCTTCTTGCTGTGCAGCACCCAAAAGAGCTTGGCCCCCTCCACTTGACCTCCAGCCCTCAGCTCTTGAGAGACATTGATCAGATCCCCTCTCAGCCTTCTCTTCTCCACACTAAACAGCCCCAGGGCTCTCAGTCTCTCTTCCCAGGGCAGATGCTCAAGTCCCCTAAGCATCCTCCTGCCTCTCCCTTGGCCTCTCTCCAGCAGCTCTCTGTCTCTCTTGACCTGGGGAGCCCCAAACTGGACACAGGATTGCAGCTGTGGTCTCAGCAGGGCAGAGCAGAGCAGAGGGGGAGCAGAACCTCCCTAGCCCTGCTGGCCACACTTTTCTTGCTGCCCCCCAGGCTCCCCTTGGCTCTCTTGGCCCCCAGGGCACATTGCTGTCCCATGCAGAACTTGCTGCCCACCAGCACTGATCAGTTCCCCTCTCACTTTTCTCCTTTCCAGACTAAAAAGTCCTTCTGAAAATGACCTTACAAAGCATTAACTTCTACTTGTTTGAGAGAACGTTCTGTGCAAAAGAGGTCTTCCATTGGAAATGTTACAAACAGTTTGGATACTGCAGGGGGCAATCTTGTCCCAAGATGTGGAATTCCTAGAGCCTGCATTCTACATTAATTAGTGTGGGACATTATGCAGTGGTATGGATGTTCTAGTCCTCTTTACATTGGCTTTGGGCCACTCAGACAAGAAGCTCAGTATGAGCCAGCAGTGAGCACTTGCAGCCCAGAGAGCCAAGCAGAGCCTGGGCTGCAGCAAGAGAAGTGTGGCCAGCAGGGCCAGGGAGGGGATTCTCCCCCTCTGCTCCACTCTGCTCAGACCACACCTGGAGCTCTGGGTCCAGTTCTGGAGCCTCTGTTCCAGGAAGGATCTGGAGGTGCTGGAAGGTGTCCAGAGAAGGGCCATGAGGATGAGCAGAGGGCTGGAGCTGCTCTGCTCTGGAGACAGCCTGAGAGAGTTGGGGTTGTGCAGTGGGGAGCGGAGAAGGCTCTCAGGAGACCTTCTTGTGGCCTTCCAGGATCTGAAGGGGGCTCCAAGAAAGCTGGGGAGGGACTTTTTCAGGTGTCAGGGAGTGATAGGACTGGGGGGAATGGAGCAAAACTAGAAATGGGGAGATTCAGATTGGATGTTTGGAAGAAGTTGTTCCCCATGAGGGTGGTGAGAGACTGGCAGAGGTTGCCCAGGGAGGTGGTGGAAGCCTCATCCCTGGAGGTTTTTGCAGCCAGGCTGGATGTGGCTGTGAGCAACCTGCTGGAGTGTGAGGTGTCCCTGCCCATGGCAGGGGGGTTGGAACTGGCTGAGCCTTGAGCTCTCTTCTAACACTAACAATTCTGGGATTGTATGATCTCCAGAGGTCCCTTCCAACCCCTATCCATCTGTGTGACCCTCTTAGTCCTGAGGCAGGCTGCAATAACAGATGATTACACCTTCTGCCTGGTTTATATCATGGAGTTGAATGATGCCAGTTCCTGTGCTTCCATTTCCATGACTCTTAACCTGAAGCCAGACAAAGCCTGTTTGAAAGAGGGCTCTTAAGGGACAGTTACAAGACCTCATAAAACTGGGACTGAAGAAAAGCTGCATCTTGAAGTCCACTAAGCCCCTATTAGAAGTTGCTACTGGCTTTATGAGATGTGGATTATGTAGTTATTTACTGAGTGGGCTCTTTTTTTTTATGGAGAGGAAAAAAAGTCTGGCAAAAGGAGTGCATAAAAATCTGCTCCCTCTACAAAAATAGCTGAAGAAACAGAATAGGCCTTGTCAGTCCTGCTTAATATTGTTTTTTCCTGCTCTTCTTGTTGAACATCTGGCTTTAGACATTTTAATATAGATGCTATTCCCAGAATGAGGACTTAATAAATGCTGCCTTATTTTGGGGATTTTTTCTAGGGTTTTGGTTTTTTTTTTTTTTATAAAGTAAATTCCCTGGACAAAGCCTGAATTTATCCACCCCCAAGTCACAGATTTGAAGGAATTTCAACTTTGTAATCTGGCAAGACATACCTTCCCAAACACAGACAGTGCCTGGACAGCTTTAGCCCTGTCTCAATTCTCTCTGCCTGCTTCAAGGCCAAGCCTGTTTCTTCTACTAGCTCTAGATAATGTCTCAGACTCTTAACAGACTTTTACTTTTATTCCTAATTAAAAAAAAAAAATCTGAACTGCTAGTCAGATATCAATCTGGAAGACTCATTTATCATCTTGAAGCCAGAGTAGAATACCAGACTACAAGAGAAAGCTTTTTCTAAGTACATGAAACCCATTGCAGGTTAGAAGGTAACAATCTGTGAGCTGAATTCCCTTGCTGGTTATTTTTTTTCCTGCAGTCTCTGAGACATAAAAATTCAGAAAACTGAGGCACTTCAGTAAATGTAAATTTCACTCTGCTTAATTCTGCTGGTTTGATGTTCTTGAGTGATGTTGAAGGGAAGTGGTGATGTGTTCAGTTTTGGGGACTGGCTTATTCCAAGCAGCAGTATTGAATGAAGAAACAGGAGACAGAGTAGGAGCATCAACCCTTGGGGGCCCTGCTGGTGGAGATCCACAGGGGGCTTTGCTAGGACCTAGTGGTGACTTCATTCACAGAGCACCCAAGAAGAGGTTGAAGAGTGAGGTGAAAAAATTTTCCTGTCCTTTGAAGTTACTTGAGGGTATTAGAGGAGTCAGGAGCTGCAGATAGATATTGTGACACTGAGCAAATTGTGCAATACAATACAATTGAAGGAAGAGTAGTTCTGTGCCTGAGGAAAAAAGGGATCTTTGTCCTGTGCAGTGCTGAGGTCTAGCTGACCTCACTCCTCAGGCATGGTCTTGGGAGTTAAATGACTGAATGAAGAAATGAGCTCAGTGCTCAGCAATGGGCAGGGACTGGCTTGAGAGCAGCCCTGAAGAAAAGGTCTTGAGGGTGCTGGGGGAGGAGAAGCTCAAGAGGAGCCAGCAGTGAGCACTTGCAGCCCAGAGAGCCAAGCAGAGCCTGGGCTGCAGCAAGAGAAGTGTGGCCAGCAGGGCCAGGGAGGGGATTCTCCCCCTCTGCTCCACTCTGCTGAGACCACACCTGGAGCTCTGTGTCCAGTTCTGGAGCCTCTATAACAAGAGGGATCTGGACATGCTGGAAGGTGTCCAGAGAAGGGCCATGAGGATGAGCAGAGGGCTGGAGCTGCTCTGCTCTGGAGACAGCCTGAGAGAGTTGGGGTTGTGCAGTCTGGAGAAGAGAAGGCTCTGAGGAGACCTTCTTGTGGCCTTCCAGTGTCTGAAGGGGGCTCCAAGAAAGCTGGGGAGGGACTTTTGAGGGTGTCAAGGAGTGATAGGACTGGGGGGAATGGAGCAAAAGTAGAAATGGGGAGATTGAGATTGGATGTTAGGAAGAAGTTGTTCCCCATGAGGGTGGTGAGAGACTGGCAGAGGTTGCCCAGGGAGGTGGTGGAAGCCTCATGCCTGGAGGTTTTTGCAGCCAGGCTGGATGTGGCTGTGAGCAACCTGCTGGAGTGTGAGGTGTCCCTGCCCATGGCAGGGGGGTTGGAACTGGCTGAGCCTTGAGGTCCCTTCCAACCCTGACAATTCTGTGATTCAATGAGCATAAAGAATAGGTAAGAATCAGTAGTGTTTGCAGGCTTGTGTGCTTTTAAACTCTTCCAAAGACCTCCTCCTTTTCCTAAGCTAGCACCTGCCCAGGATACTTGCCCAGATGTGTGTTGAGTTTGTTTTAAAGAGACTGAAATAGCCTAGAAGATATACCAGGCTTCCTGTAGGAGCACTTCTGCTCTCTATGAAAAAAACCTGGGATGGCTTAATCACCTTCCAGGCCTCTGAAGCCTGGAGTGAATTTTAGCAGGATGATATGTACAGCAGACAGCAATTAACCAGCTTTGTTCTTGAGTTCCTGTAGATCTCTTGGGTGATTGCTGTCTGGGCAGGACAAGTTGTTCCTGTACAGAGAGGCATGGGAAATAGCCAATTAGCTTGAAAAAAAATTCCTGCTAGATCTTACCTTTTCTTTGAGCCTGCTCATATGGCAGAGGTCTGAACCTTTGCTGGCTCACAGCACCGTGGTGGTGGTGGTGATGGTGTGGACTTGGGCTCACTGTGCACCCTTTTTGGCAGTGCCCTGGGGTTTAAAACAAAGTGTTTTGGTGTTGCCACTTACAACTGGATGCATGTGGTTACTGAAATGAGAACTGAAATGTGTGGTTTTGTTCCAGCACCCTGGGATGGCACTCAGCACCTTCATTAGAATCACAGAGTTGTCAGGGTTGGAAGGGACCTCAAGGATCATCCAGTTCCAACCCCCCTGCCATGGGCAGGGACACCTCACACTAGATCAGGCTGGCCAGAGTCTCATCCAGCCTGGATGAGGTGTTGAGGTGGAACCTCCTCTGATGGAGTTTCCATCCATTGCTCCTTGTCCTGTCCCAGGGTGCAACTGAGCAGAGCCTGTCCCTGTCCTCTCCCTCTTGACCCCCAGCCCTCAGCTATTGATAGACATTGATCAGATCCCTCTCAGCCTTCTCCTCTCCACACTAAACACCCCCAGGGCTCTCAGCCTCTCCTCCCCAGGCACTGCTCCAGTCCCTTCAGCATCCTTGGAGCTCTCCCTTGGACTCTCTCCAGCAGATCCCTGTCCCTCCTGAACTGGGGAGCCCAGACCTGGATGCAATATTCCAGGGGAGGTCTCAGCAGGGCAGAGGAGAGGGGGAGGAGAACCTCCCTCAGGTTAGAACTTGATGATCCTGAAGGCTCCTTCCAACCCAAACCATTCTATGAGTCTGTGAACCTTCCAACATCTTCTTTTTTCACACTTCTAAAAGCCCCAGGGGCCTTGGTTTGGTCAGGCTCTGAGCACTGCAGTATTCAGAAGGGAGATCTGTGCTGTAGATGGCAATCCTGATCCCAGTGCTTTGCTCCCACGTGCTGGGTGCTGAAGGATGGCCTCTCATTGTGAGGAGTCTGCTGGGTGCTGCTTTCTGTCATTTGTTTTCGAAGCTGCTGCTGCTGCTGCTGAGGGAATTTGTCTCTGTTCTCTTTCAGGGCACTGCAACAACATTCACTGCTTGGCAAAAGCTATCAACCAGATTGCTGCAGCTTTGTTCACCATCCACAAGGGAAGCATTGAAGACCGTCTGAAGGAGTTCCTGGCTGTATGTATAACTTCATTTCTAGAGCTGCCTCCTCTCACAGGAGGGGAATTCTCTGCCCCTGATGTCCCCCTCAGTCTGCTTTCATACATGATCAGTCTTGGGCAGTGATTACAGCAGGAGTGTGTCTGCCATTGGAAGTGTTCACTTCCCAGCAACAACCAGCTAGGAGTAATCATGCAATGGCTTGAGTTGGAAGGGACCTTATTGGAGAATAAAACTGATGAAGAGCAAGTGAAGGAGCTGGGGATGGTTAGTGTGAAGCAGAGGAGGCTGAGGGGAGACCTCCTGGCTCTCTGCAGCTCCCTGAAAGGAGGTTGTGCAGAGGTTGTGCTGCTCTCTTCTCACAGCTCATTAGCCAGAGAAGAAGAGGGAAGAGCCTCAAGCTGCAGCAGGGCAGGGTCAGACTGGACAGCAGGAAGAATTTTTTCCCCTCCAGAGTGGTCAGGGATTGGAATGTGCTGGGCAGGGAGGTGGTGGAGTCCCCAAGCCTGGCTGTGTTTGAAGGTGGTTTGGCTGTGGTGCTTGGGGCTGTGGTTTAGGGGTGAGCCTTGCAGAGTAGGGTTGTGGGTTGGACTTGGTGCTCCTGAGGGGCTTTTCCAACCTGAGTGTTTCTGTGATTCTATCTTAAAGATCTTCTAGTTCCACTAGAGCAGCTTGCTTAAAGCCTCATCCAGCCTGGGCATGAACACTTCCATGGATCTGGTGTCCACAACTTCTCTGGGCAACCAGTTCCAGTGTCTCACCCCCCTCACAGTAAAGAACTTCTTCCTAATGTCTAATCTAAATCTACCCTGCTGTGGTTTAAAACCAATGCCCTTTGTCCTAACACCACAGGCCTTTGTCAGAAGTCCCTCCCCAGCTTTCCTGTAGCCCCCTTCAGATCCTGGAAGGCCACAAGAAGGTCTCCTCAGAGCCTTCTCCTCTCCAGACTGCGCAACCCCAACTCTCTCAGGCTGTCTCCAGAGCAGAGCAGCTCCAGCCCTCTGCTCATCCTCATGGCCCTTCTCTGGACACCTTCCAGCACCTCCAGATCTTTCCTGTAATAGGGGTGTCAGTTAGTGGTAGAACCATGCTGGAGGACAGGATGGCATCCAGAGGGACCTGGGCAGGCTGCAGAGGTGGTGCCCAGGGGAACCTCATGAGGTTCAACAGGAGCAAGTGCAGGGTTCTGCTCCTGGGCTGGAGCAATCCTCACTGTCAAGACAGGCTGGGGGAGGAGGGGAGAGAAAGCAGCCCTGAGGAAAAGGACTTGGGAGTGCTGGGGGATGAGAAGCTGGCCAGGAGCAGGCAGGGTGAGCTTGCAGCACAGAAGGCCAAGGGCAGCCTGGGCTGCATCCAAAGCAGCATTGGCAGCAGAGCCAGAGAGGTGATTCTGCCACTTTGCTCTGCTCTGCTGAGACCTCACCTGCAGTGCTGTGTGCAGCTCTGGAGCCCTCAGCACAGGAAGGACATGGACCTGATGGAGAGGCTCCAGAGGAGGGCCATGGAAATGCTCAGGGGGTTGGAGCAGCTCTGCTGTGAGGCCAGGCTGAGGGAGCTGGGGGTGTTCAGCCTGGAGAAGAGAAGGCTGCAGGGAGACCTAAGAGCAACCTGCCAGGACCTGAAGGGGGCTGCAAGAAGGCTGCAGAGAGACTGTTTGCAAAGGGCTGCAGGGACAGGAGCAGGGACAATGGCTTCAAAGTAGAGCAGAGCAGATTGAGATTGGATGTGAGGAACAAGTTCTGCATCTTGAGGGTGGTGGAACACAGGAACAGGTTGCCCAGGGAGGTGGTTGAGGCTCCATCCCTGGAGATATTGAAGTTGAGGCTGGAGAGGGCTGTGGGCAACCTGATCTAGTTGGGGATGTCCCTGCTGACTGCAGAGGGGTTGGACTTTGGGGGTCCCTTCCAACCTAGACCATTCTATGATTCTGTCTTCAAGACTTTTCTTTTTTTTTTCCCCATGCTGATTTGGACTCTTCAGTTTATTTGGTTTTTCAGAGAAGGTAACTCCAGAGTGGCCTTTGAGTTGTACCTTTTGGCATGTCTGCATTCCTTCAACAGTAACTGTCTGATAGCAGGGATGATCCAGGGATGTTTGAGGGGGAAGGAATTGTCTATGGTTCAGAGCAGGCTGAAGATCAAAGCTTTTGAAATCCTTAGTGATGCTTTGGGGAAAAAAAGAAAAAGGAAAAAAAATCTGAAGCCCTTAGGTGGTGCTGATGCATTTTAAATTCATTTTGGTTTGCTGCCCAAGGAGAAAGAGAATTTTTCAAGTGGCTGTTAATTAGCCATCACTTGAAGGGAAACTGAAGGGTAAAAGCAGCAGCTTTACTTTCATTTTTAAATAGGACTTCTGATTTTGAGTGATTCTTGACGGTTTGGGGTTGGTGGATTTTTTTTTTTTTTTTTTTTTTGGCCTAGAAACATGGCAGAAAAAAAAGAAACTCTTCTCATTTTAGCTGCCTTGAAACACTTTTGAGGATGGGATAAATGTAACTTGCTGTACCTAGAAGTCTACAGAAATTTGGGGGTTTTGTTTTTTCCTTAAGGGAGGTTTCCTTTCTGGAATTTCACTGCATTTTGTAAACTTAGAGGGAAAAAAAATACCGACAACAAAAAGCCTTAGGTCATTGGCCTTGTCTACTGCAACTGCTGGCTGTAAAAGATGAAAGAGAAATGGTTGTGGCAAGTGGCACACATTTGACAGGTGAAGGAAAGCAGGATGGTTTCTGTCTGATAAAGACACTTTTGGCATGAGGTTTGCATATTTTTTTTGCAGGGTTTACAGACTGGTTTCAGGCCTCTGCTTTTTACTGCACAGCTCATGACCTGATGGCTCATCTATTTGGATAATCTTTCTTTTCTAACACCTTTTTACATCTCACTGCCTGGTAGTCTGAAAGGAAAACATGGCTCTGTAGAGGAAAATATACTGCTGGGGTGATCTGCTTTCCTCTCAAAATTAATCACAGAATCACTGAATGGGAGAGGTTGGAAGGGACCTCCAGAGATCATCCAGTCCAACCCTCCTGGGGGGGAGTCTGCACAGGAATGCATCCAGCTGGGGTTGGAAAGGCTCCAGAGAAGGAGACTCCACAACCTCTCTGGGCAGCCTGCTCCAGGGCTCTGGCACCCTCACACCAAAGAAGTTTCTCCTCCTGTTGAGCTGAAACCTTCTCTGGTCCAGTTTGTCTCCATTGTTCCTTGGCTTCTTGCTGTGCAGCACCCAAAAGAGCTTGGCCCCCTCCACTTGACCCCCAGCCCTCAGCTCTTGACAGACATTGATCAGATCCCTCTCAGCCTTCTCTTCTCCACACTAAACAGCCCCAGGGCTCTCAGTCTCTCTTCCCAGGGCAGATGCTCAAGTCCCCTAAGCATCCTCCTGCCTCTCCCTGGGACTCTCTCTCCAGCAGCTCTCTGTCTCTCTTGACCTGGGGAGCCCCGAACTGGACACAGGATTGCAGCTGTGGTCTCAGCAGGGTAGTGGAGAGTAGGTTGATCAATACAAAGTTTTATTGATTGCTTTATTGATTTTTTTTTTTTTCCCCTCCTGCAGCTTGCATCATCCAGCCTGCTGAAGATTGGCCAGGAGACAGACAAAACCACTACAAGGAACAGAGAATCTGTTTACCTATTATTGGACATGGTAAGCTTCTGTCTGGTTAATGTGTTGCTCAGCTGAAGGAGCAGGCTCCGCATTGCAGCCCTCCACAAGAGGGTTTGGGCTGTCACCTTGTGTGGTGTTTCAGCTTGTCAACCAGTAGAAATCATTTTCAATTTGTGATAATTTCCAACTGAATGGCATCCTTCCTGATGTCAAAAATCAGTGATTTTCCTTCCCTCACCTCCCAACACACACAGTGAGCACTTGCAGCCCAGAGAGCTAAGCAGAGCCTGGGCTGCAGCAGGAGAAGTGTGGGCAGCAGGGACAGGGAGGGGATTCTTCCCCTCTGCTGAGACCACACCTGGAGCTCTGGGTCCAGTTCTGGAGCCTCTGTTCCAGGAAGGATCTGGAGGTGCTGGAAGGTGTCCAGAGAAGGGCCATGAGGATGAGCAGAGGGCTGGAGCTGCTCTGCTCTGGAGACAGCCTGAGAGAGCTGGGGTTGTGCAGTCTGGAGAGGAGAAGGCTCTGAGGAGACCTTCTGGTGGCCTTCCAGGATCTGAAGGAAAGCTGGGGAGGGACTTTTTAGGGTGTCACAAAGAGATAGGACTGAGGGAAATTGCTCCAAGCTAGAGCAGGGGAGGCTGAGAGCCATACTATTTGGGATGGCGTGGAGAATGGCAATTCTCCCCAGAACATATCCAAACCAGGCTGGTGATCTGAGGCAAGATAGAAACCTTCTTAAGCAGGTCCTAATTGGTTTGTAGAACTTGGAGCAAAACTAGGAATGGGTAGATTGAGATTGGATGTGAGCAAGAAGTTGTTCCCTATGAGGGTGGTGAGAGACTGGAAGAGGTTGCCCAGGGAGGTGGTGGAACCCTCATGCCTGGAGGTTCTTGCAGCCAGGCTGGATGTGGCTGTGAGCTTGCCCATTGTTACCAGATAAGGACTCCCTCTGGAGAGCCAAAAGGAGGGAGAAAAGAGAGTGAGATGACCTTGCTGCCAGCTCATAAAGGGACAGCAGAATTACGACATTGAATAACCAAATCCGGATTGCCTGGGTCCACCTCCTGGGCCGCCTAGCCCCTGGAGGGCTACAACTTTGTGGCTTTTCTTCAAGATCTCAAACTTAAGCCCCACTTAAGCCTCCCAGGCTTAGTTGGCAGTATTGCCAAGGCTGACACAACCAGGCCTCTCTTCTCTGCAGGAGATAAAAGCCTGGATGTCTTCCCAGGATGAGAGAGGAAAAAGGGGAAGAAACTCACTTCCCAGCCAGCTTTACAGGGATGCAGGATTTCTGGGAAGAAATTATGGGTTGCCCAGGGAGATGGTTGAGACCCAACCATTGAGATATTCAAGGTGAGGCTCAATGAGGCCCTAGGCAGCCTGATCTAGTTGGGGATGTCCCTGCTGACTGCAGGGAGGTTGGACTGGATGAGCTTTGGAGGTCCCTTCTGGCCTGGACCATTCTATGACTCTATGAAATAGACTATTTCCTGTCTCCCCCCACTCTGGGCAGCAAAGGTCTCAGCTCTGTGGTGTTTCTTTTTAAAGGCACCCAGCATAAACTGGGAAGTGGGGAGTTAATAGCCAGGTGTTTTCCCTCCAGCATTCAATAGAAACGCAGAACTGTCAGGGGTGGAAGGGACCTCAAGGCTCAGCCAGTTCCAACCCCCCTGCCATGGGCAGGGACACCTCACACTCCAGCAGGTTGCTCACAGCCACATCCAGCCTGGCTGCAAAAACCTCCAGGGATGAGGCTTCCACCACCTCCCTGGGCAACCTCTGCCAGTCTCTCACCACCCTCATGGGGAACAACTTCTTCCTCACATCCAATCTCAATGTCCCCATTTCTACTTTTGCTCCATTTCCCCCAGTCCTATCACTCCCTCACACCCTCAGAAGTCCCTCCCCAGCTTTCTTGGAGCCCCCTTCAGATCCTGGAAGGCCACAAGAAGGCCTTCTCAGAGGCTTCTCTTCTCCAGACTGCACAACCCCAACTCTCTCAGGCTGTCTCCAGAGCAGAGCAGCTCCAGCCCTCTGCTCCTCCTCGTGGCCCTTCTCTGGACACCTTCCAGCACCTCCAGATCCTTCCTGGAACAGAGGCTCCAGAACTGGACCCAGAGCTCCAGGTGTGGTCTGAGCAGAGTGGAGCAGAGGGGGAGAATCCCCTCCCTGGCCCTGCTGGCCACACTTCTCTTGCTGCAGCCCAGGCTCTGCTTGGCTCTCTGGGCTGCAAGTGCTCCCTGCTGGCTCCTGCTGAGCTTCTCCTCCCCCAGCACCCCCAAGGCCTTTTCTTGAAGGCTGCTCTCCCTGGGTGACCTCTGCCAGTGTCTCACCACCCTCATGGGGAAGAACTTCTTCCTGACATCCAATCTGAACCTACCCATTTCAACTTCATTAACTTGGTTCATCCAAAACTGGGGCTATTTAGTCTGGAGAAGGGAAGACTGAGAGGGGATCTGATCAACATCCTGTTTTGTGCTTTTCAGTCTTGCTAAGAACAGAGCAGTTGTACTTGGTGCTTTGGCTTCGGTTGCTGTCAGCTTTCTGCTGTCAGAGGTGCTGCCAAACAGTCTGCCCTGCATGGGACAGCAATGTGCCCTGGTGGCCAAGAGAGCCAAGGGGAGCCTGGGGGGCAGCAAGAAAAGTGTGGCCAGCAGGGCTAGGGAGGTTCTGCTCCCCCTCTGCTCTGCCCTGCTGAGACCACAGCTGCAATCCTGTGTCCAGTTTGGGGCTCCCCAGGTCAAGAGAGACAGAGAGCTGCTGGAGAGAGGCCAAGGGAGAGGCAGGAGGATGCTTAGGGGACTTGAGCATCTGCCCTGGGAAGAGAGACTGAGAGCCCTGGGGCTGTTTAGTGTGGAGAAGAGAAGGCTGAGAGGGATCTGATCAATGTCTCTCAAGAGCTGAGGGCTGGGGGTCAAGTGGAGGGGGCCAAGCTCTTTTGGGTGGTGCACAGCAAGAAGCCAAGGAACAATGGAGACAAACTGGAACAGAGAAGATTTCAGGTCAACAGGAGGAGAAACTTTCTTTAGAGTGAGGGTGCCAGAGCCCTGGAGCAGGCTGCCCAGAGAGGTTGTGGAGTCTCCTTCTGTGGAGCCTTTCCAACCCCAGCTGGATGCATTCCTGTGCAAACTGCCCTGGGTGATGCTGCTGGGGCAGGGGGGTTGGACTGGCTGATCTCTGGAGGTCCCTTCCAGGCTCTGATACACTGTGAAAACACAGGGAGCAGGAGCATCTCCCCAGAAGAGCTTAGGAGCAGCAGCAGCCAGCTGTTGTGTTTGTTTTTTTGCCCAACCCCCTGCTGTCCCTGGTATTTTGCAGATCGTGCAGGAGTCTCCCTTCCTGACAATGGATCTCCTGGAGTCCTGTTTCCCTTACGTCCTGCTGAGGAACGCCTACCACGCCGTCTACAAACAAAGCGTCACCTCCTCCGCCTGAGGAGCTGCTGTGCAGGAGAAAGGCACAGCACTCATCTGTGTGGCCTCCGTTTTTAGCTGTCAGCCATGGAGCATTTTTACTTTCTGGCCTGAGGAACAGTTTTGTGCATTAGAAACTTTTTTTTTTTTTAATTATTATTTTTTCCCCCCCTCTCATGAAGTTGTATTTCTGATCAATGGTTTCTTAAGGTGATCGTACTACAGTAGAAGCTTTGGTTGATTATTTTGTCTTATTTTTTAGGTTGCACATCATTCATGTGGAAAAAAAATTCTTATTTCCTTTTTTTTTTTCTTTTTTTAAAATTTTATTTTCTTTTCAATTTTGTTATTTTACTTCTGAGCATCAGTTTTGATTCAGCTCCTTCTGAGCATCAGTTTTGATTCAGCTCCTTCTGAGCATCAGTTTTGATTCAACTCCTTCAGAGCATCAGTTTTGTTTCAGCTCTTTCAGAGCATCAGTTTTGTTTCAACTCCTTCTGAGCATCAGTTTTGATTCAGCTCCTTGAGAGCATCATTTTTGTTTCAGCTCCTTCAGAGCATCAGTTTTGATTCAGCTCCTTCAGACCATTAGTTTTGATTCAACTCCTTCTGCTCTTTTTTGTTTTGTTTGTTTGTTTTTGTGGTCTGTTTTGTGTTTTTTTTTTTTTTTTGTTTTTGGAATATTGCTCATGCAAAAGCAAACAAAGCAGCTCAAGAAAAGGAGAGAGAAAAAAATGTATTTAGTGATTATTTTAGACAGTGTAGCTTTCATCTCTGTGTGTAAATTATTTCATATATAGGGAGAGTTATAATCTTGTACCTATTGTTCTTATTGAAGAGAAAACAACTATTGGATGTGCATTTCTGTGAAGTAATGACAGCATTTCTAGGTTTATTTGGAGAAGCATTCCCCACCAACCCTGTGTACTATGACACTATCTAACATGAAAAATGTCTTAGGGACTCACTCACCCTTCAGGCAGAGATCCTCTCCCCTCTACTCTTTAAACAACAGCAAGTGAGTGTTGTTTGTATAAAGCATAGTGGACAATTTTTGGGTTGCTTTTCCCCCCCCCCCCCTTTTTTTTTTTTATTTTAAGAGTAACTTCTGTGGTGCCCTGTTGGCATTAACACTACCATTGTACCCTGCTGTATAATAATAATAATAAAAAAAAAACAAAAAAACATTCTTTACACATCCACCACCTGTTGATAAAGCTGTTAGGCCCTTAACCACTTTTTATATGTTTTAAATTTTTGGAGATCCCAAGTGTACCTTCCATAACATACAATAAACACTAGACTGTACTTCTCTGGAGGTGAATTATTTTTCAAGAGCAATGTTCCCCTTAGCAGTTGAAGTTTTAAGAACCTCTGCTGTTGTGCATTGATTGACATCTCACAGGTCATTAAATATCAATCCCTAGAGCTTTTCTTTTCTTTTTTCTTTTTTATGTGAAGACTTCTTTTAATCCTTTACCTCCTCAGCTTCTGTGATTAGTGACTCTTGTTAAATTCTTCTTCCAGCTTTTTACATCTTGATTGATGACCTTGATAAAGACCCAGAGTGTGTCAGCAGTGAGTTAGCAGATCACACCAAGTGAGGTGGCAGTGTTGATCTGCACCAGGGTTGGGAGGGACTTGGATAGATTGGATCCATGGCCAACCTTACCAGGAGGAGCTTCAACAAGGCCAAGTGCCAGGGCCTGACCTTGGGGCACAATAACCCCAAGCAGTGCTCCAGGCTTGGGGCAGTGTGGCTGGAAAGCTGCTGGCAGAAAGGGAGCTGGGGGTGCTGATGGCCAAGCAGCTGAAGAGGAGCCAGCAGTGTGCCCAGGTGGCCAAGCAAGCCATCTAAAACCATCAAATCATTGACTTGGAGAGTCATAAAAATGGGATTTATTGGACATTTCCTGTTCCAGCCAGGCTCTTGTTTCAGCTCCTGCAGGTAGACAAAGCACAGGGAGCTATTCACTTGCTGCCTTGGATTAGAAATGCATCCTGGCTGGGATTAGAAATGCTGTGTCCAGCAGGAGCAGGAGGGGATTGTCCCCTGGGACTCAGCTCTGGGGAGGCCACACCTGGAGTGTTGTGTCCAGTTTGGGGCACCTGAATCCAAGAGAGATGTGGAGGTGCTGGAGGGAGTGCAGAGGAGGGCAAGGAAGCTGGGAAGGGCCTGGAGAAGGAATCTGATGAAGAGCACCTGAAGGAGCTGGGGATGGTTAGTGTGAAGCAGAGGAGGCTGAGGGGAGACCTCCTGGCTCTCTGCAGCTCCCTGAAAGGAGGTTGTGCAGAGGTTGTGCTGCTCTCTTCTCACAGCTCATTAGCCAGAGAAGAAGAGGGAACAGCCTCAAGCTGCAGCAGGGCAGGGTCAGACTGGACAGGAGGAAGAATTTTTTCCCCTCCAGAGTGGTCAGGGATTGGAATGTGCTGGGCAGGGAGGTGGTGGAGTCCCCAAGCCTGGCTGTGTTTGAAGGTGGTTTGGCTGTGGTGCTTGGGGCTGTGGTTTAGGGGTGAGCCTTGCAGAGTAGGGTTGTGGGTTGGACTTGGTGCTCCTGAGGGTCTCTTCCAACCTGACTGTTTCTGCAATTCTGTGAATTAAAAACCAAGTGAACAGTGTCAATTCAGTGCCATCATCCTTTAAACCTTAATTTTCCATCCTGCAGAGGGAAAAGCATTTAGGCAGCAGAGCGCCACACCACTCCGACCCTGCGGCCTGTTGTGGGGAGGATACAGCTGGAAATCCTCATCCAGCAGGAGAGTGCTGCTAACAGCTAACATCAGACATCCCTTGAGACAGATGCAGGATAGGCCTTTCCTTATCAGTGCTGCAGCTTGGCAGGCATTGAGCCTGAGAGCTGCCCAGATGATTGTGCTCTTTAATCCAGGGCGGTCTGAAAGCCGACGTGATCCTCAACAGGCTCTGCTGGGTGGATGGAGCCCCTGCTCTGGATGCAGCTTCTGTGCATCCAGCCCCACTGACATCTTCTGTTATGAAAGAGCTGTTGTAAGCCCACTTAGAAACAGCTTCCTCTGGCCAGAGAGGGGGAAAAAAACAAAAAAACCCCAACCAACCAAACAAAAAAATGCCCTGGAATAAAATTATCATAAGGAAGTAAGACAGCACATCTCTATTTCATAGAATCATAGAATCAGTCAGGGTTGGAAGGGACCACAAGGATCAGCCAGTTCCAACCCCCCTGCCATGGGCAGGGACACCTCACACTAGATCAGGCTGGCCAGAGCCTCATCCAGCCTGGCTGGAAACACCTCCAGGGATGGGGCCTCAACCACCTCCCTGGACAACCCATTCCAGGCTCTCACCACTCTCATGGGGAAGAACTTCTTCCTCCCATCCAGCCTGAATCTCCCCACTTCCAGCTTCATTCCATTGCCCCCCAGTCCTGTCACTACCTGATAGCCTAAAAAGTCCTTCCCCAGATTTCTTGTGGCCTCCTTCAGATCCTGGAAGGCCACAAGAAGGTCTCTTGGGAGCCTTCTCTTCTCCAGACTGCACAACCCCAACTCTCTCAGGCTGTCTCCAGAGCAGAGCAGCTCCAGCCCTCTGCTCATCCTCGTGGCCCTTCTCTGGACACCTTCCAGCACTTCCAGATCCTCTTATAATAAGGGCTCCAGAACTGGACACAGTGCTCCAGGTGGAGTTCCTCATGATGCAAATTTTCTTTGTGTGTTATGACCACAGAAGTGTTTTCAGGTTGGTATTTTAGGACCACAACAAAGAAGATGGTTGATTGGAGAAGTTAGGGCCAAAGTGTGAGACTTCAATGTTCTGTCATGTTTATAATTTTAACACCTTCAAATATTTTGATTTGTGGATCTGATGGAGCAGGTCCTAGAGGAGGGTCATGAAAATGATCAAGGGGTTGGAGCAGCTCTGCTGTGAGGCCAGGCTGAGGGAGCTGGGGGTGTTCAGCCTGCAGAAGAGAAGGCTCCAGAGAGACCTAAGAGCAACCTGCCAGGACCTGAAGGGGGCTGCAAGAAGGCTGCAGAGAGACTGTTTGCAAAGGCCTGCAGGGACAGGACCAGGAACAATGGCTTCAAAGTAGAGCAGAGCAGATTGAGATTGGATGTGAGGAAGAAGTTGTGCAGCATGAGGGTGGTGGAACACTGGAAGAGGTTGCCCAGGGAGGTGGTTGAGGCTCCATCCCTGGAGATACTCAAGGTAAGACTCAACACGGGGCAACCTGATGTGGTTGAGGATGTCTCTGCTGACTGCAGGGAGGTTGGGCTGGATGAGCTTTGGAGGTCTCTTCCAACCCAGCCCATTCGATGATTTAAGGCAATTGTGAGACTTCGAAGTTCTGTTCTCTCATATTTATCATCTGACACGTTCAGATGTCTTGATTTTCATGAAGATTTCAGTTGTGATGTAGCCTTTTGGGGGCAAGCAATGCCTGTTCTCAAGAGTGACTCTTGCAAACCTCAAGTTTAAGAAAGATTCTGGTTTGTGCTGTTCAATCTTGCTAAGAACAGAGCAGTTGTATTGGGTGGTTTGCCTTGGGTTGCTGTCAGCTTTCTGCTGTGTCTGAGGTGTTGCCAGACACCAATGGGATCCTGGGGGGCAGCAAGAAAAGTGTGGCCAGCAGGGCTAGGGAGGTTCTGCTCCCCCTCTGCTCTGCCCTGCTGAGACCACAGCTGCAATCCTGTGTCCAGTTTGGGGCTCCCCAAGTCAAGAGAGACAGAGAGCTGCTGGAGAGAGGCCAAGGGAGAGGCAGGAGGATGCTTAGGGGACTTGAGCATCTGCCCTGGGAAGAGAGACTGAGAGCCCTGGGGCTGTTTAGTGTGGAGAAGAGAAGGCTGAGAGGGATCTGATCAATGTCTCTCAAGAGCTGAGGGCTGGGGGTCAAGTGGAGGGGGCCAAGCTCTTTTGGGTGGTGCACAGCAAGAAGCCAAGGAACAATGGAGACAAACTGGAACAGAGAAGGTTTCAGCTCCACAGGAGGAGAAACTTCTTTAGAGTGAGGGTGCCAGAGCCCTGGAGCAGGCTGCCCAGAGAGGTTGTGGAGTCTCCTTCTGTGGAGCCTTTCCAACCCCAGCTGGATGCATTCCTGTGCAGACTGCCCTGGGTGCTGCTGCTCTGGCAGGGGGGTAGGACTGGATGATCTCTGGAGGTCCCTTCCAGCCTCTGATGTTCTGTGAGACTGCCAGCCTAGAACTTGGGTAATAACTGGCAAACAGACACTGATCTACAGCATCTCCTCAAGAAGCCCCTCAGATTTAGTCCCATTATTTTTAGACAGGAACCTCTCCAGCTCCTGTGGAAGCTCTTACCTGGTTGGGCTCTGCTGTCTGGGACAGAAGTGCCTGAGGTGGAGCCTTTTGAACTGCCCTTCAGGCAAGACCTTAAAGCAATCTCAAAACCAACTCAAAGAATGAGGGAGGGACTTTGGGAAGAATTATGTGGAGTCCTCCATGTCTTGGGTGGCTTCTGGAGTTGGGGAGGAACTTGGAGAAAAATTATGTGGAGTCCTCCATGTGTTGGGTGGGCTCTTGGGTGGGGTTTGGGTGGATGGGGGGGGGTAAGTGTCCTTGCTTTGTTATTGGCTTGCTGTGTTTTTCTTTATTTCTGCTTTCAGCTGAGCTACCACAAAGCTTTGAGGGGTTCAACCTGCTTATGGAAGGCAGAGCACAGAAAGGGCAGTCCTCATGGCAGGCTGTTTTGGGTAAGGAGGTGTTCAGGCCAAGAGAGTGGTGGTGAATGGTGCCACATCCAGCTGGCAGCCAGTCCCCAGTGGTGGTCCCCAGGGATTAGTGTTGGGCCCAGTCCTCTTCAGTACCTTTATTGATGGACCTGAGCAAAGCCTTCCACACTGTCCTGCACCACATCCTGGTCTCCAGGCTGGTGACACATGGGTTTGATGGGTGGAGAACTAGATGGATACAGAACTGGCTTGATGGCTGCACCCAAAGAGTGGCTGTCAATGGCTCCATGGCCAAGTGCAGGCCAGTGACAAGTGGAGTCCCTCAGGGATCAGTGCTGGGATCAGGCTTGTTCAACATCTTTGTCGGTGCCCTGGAGAGAGGCATTGAGTGCACCCTCAGCAAGTTTGCTGATGGCACCAAGCTGTGTGGTGCAGCTGACAGCTGGAGGGAAGGGATCCATCCAGAGGGACCTGGACAGGCTGGAGAGGTGAGCCCATGACAACCTCATGAGGTTCAACAAGACCAAGTGCAAGGTCCTGCAGCTGGGTCAGGGCAATCTCAAGCACAAATCCAGGCTGGGCAGGGACTGGCTGGAGAAAAGGCCTTGAGGAGAGGGACTTGGGGTGCTGGGGGAGGAGAAGCTCAGCAGGAGCCAGCAGTGAGCACTTGCAGCCCAGAGAGCCAAGCAGAGCCTGGGCTGCAGCAAGAGAAGTGTGGCCAGCAGGGCCAGGGAGGGGATTCTCCCCCTCTGCTCCACTCTGCTGAGACCACAGCTGGAGCTCTGGGTCCAGTTCTGGAGCCTCTGTTCCAGGAAGGATCTGGAGGTGCTGGAAGGTGTCCAGAGAAGGGTATCAAGGCTGGGGAGGGGTCTGGAGCAGAAGGCTGGGGAGGGGTCTGGCACAGTCCTGTGAGGAGAGGCTGAGGGAGCTGGGGGTGTTTAGCCTGGAGAAGAGAAGGCTCAGGGGAGACCTTCTTGCTCTCTACAACTCCCTGAAGGGAGGTTGTAGCCAGGTGGGGGTTGGTCTCTTCTCCCAGGCAAGCAGGGACAGAAGGAGAGGACACAGTCTCAAGCTGCACCAGGGCAGGTTTGGGCTGGAGGTGAGGAAGAAATTCTTCCCAGACAGAGAGCTTGGCCATTGGGATGTGCTGCCCAGGGAGGTGGTGGAGTCCCCATCCCTGGAAGTGTTTCAAGGCAGCCTGGATGAGGCACTCAGTGCCATGGGTGAGTTGATTGGATGGGGTTGGGTGAGAGGTTGGACTGGATGATCTCTGAGGTCCTTTCCAACCTGGTTGGTGATTCTGTGATTCTGTGATCTCTCACATCACAGGGCTGGGGAGAGCAGAGCTGGGACAGGGGAGCAGCAGGAGGGGTCAAATGCTGAGGCAGAGCAGCACCCATGGACTCCATGTGCTGCCCTCCAGCTCTTTTGGTGCTCCCAGCTGCCACAGCAGGTTGTGGCATCTTGCTGAGGGACAGCAAGATCAACCTGGTTGATTCTGTGACTCTGTGAAAGGGAATTCTTACCCTGGAGCTGGCAACACCATGTCCACCACTGAATAAGTTCAACTGCTGCCATTGAGGCATTTCAGGTGGCCTCTTGTGCACTTCCAGAAGTCTTTGTCATTCCTGGAGCATGAACCACAGACAGCTGAACTGGTCCCACACACAGCCAGTTTGGCTCAGATGTCTAATTCCCAAGAGAGGGCTCTGCTTTGTGCAAGAGAGAGCAGAAGAAGGAAAGTTCTCTAGCTGCCCCAGAAAACTTCATTATTTTTCCTTAATTAAGAACTGTATTCCTCAGGACTAAAGATTCCCACTGAGCACCATGGACTGCTGTTCACCCTTGCTTGCTGTCAGCAGTTTGGTTTGGAGATAGGAAAAGGGATTGGTGATCAAACTGCCACTTGGAGCCATGCTGCTTGGGATGGGCTGGAGAAGGACAATTCTCTCCAGAGCATATCAAAACTAGGCTGGTGATCTGAGGCAGGAAAGGAGCCTCCTTCAGCAGGTCAGCATGGGCTGGGAGAGCCTGCAGCAAAGCTGGAAGTGGGCAGATGCAGACTGGATGTCAGGAAGAAATTCTTCCCCATGAGGGTGGTGAGACACTGGAACACACTGCTGAGACCTCACCTGGAGCTCTGTGTCCAGTTCTGGAGCCTCTGTTCCAGGAAGGATCTGGAGGTGCTGGAAGGTGTCCAGAGAAGGGCCAGGCTGGATGTGGCTGTGAGCAACCTGCTGGAGTGTGAGGTGTCCCTGCCCATGGCAGGGGGGTTGGAACTGGCTGAGCTTTGAGCTCCCTTCCAACCCTGACAGTTCTGTGATTCTCCAATTCAAAAAGCAGCTGAGGAAATGGACTGAGTCTGTGCCCCTTGCTTTAGAGCTAACTCTATTAGGGGGATAACTGCAACATTATTTCCATTGTTTCTGTCTGAATGCCAGGAAAATATTGTGACCTTCTACCTTGTAAAAGCTCAGAGAGAAACTCAGAAGCTGAGGCTGTAATCATACCTTTGAATGTTCTCCTGTAATGCTTGTTGTTTGCTGCCTGCTTTGTGGTGGCACAGGTGCTGCTTGAAAGCTGTCACAGTCATTTGTGAGGGACTGAGAGCAACTGGAGTTCATTTGGTTTCAGATCTCTCTTCAGCTGGTGGAAGTGCAGAGTCCTGCAGCTGGGCAGGAAGAAGAAACTGCAGCAGGACAGGTTGGGAGGGGATCTGCTGGAGAGCAGCCCCAAGGAGAAGGAGCTGGGAGTGCTGGTGGACAACAAGTTCTGCATGGGACAGCAATGTGCCCTGGGGGCCAAGAAGGCCAATGGGGTCCTGGGGGGCATTCAGAGGAGTGTGTCCAGCAGAGCCAGGGAGGTTCTCCTCCCCCTCTCCTCTGCCCTGCTGAGACCTCCCCTGGAATATTGCATCCAGGTCTGGGCTCCCCAGTTCAGGAGGGACAGGGATCTGCTGGAGAGAGTCCAAGGGAGGGCTGCAAGGATGCTGAAGGGCCTGGAGCAGTGCCTGGGGAGGAGAGGCTGAGAGCCCTGGGGGTGTTTAGTGTGGAGAGGAGAAGACTGAGAGGGGATCTGATCAATGTCTATCAATAGCTGAGGGCTGGGGGTCAGGAAGGAAGGGACAGGGACAGGCTCTGCTCACTTGCATCCTGGGATAGGACAAGGAGCAATGGATGGAAACTGCAGCACAGGAGGTTCCACCTCAACATGAGGAGGAACTTCTTCCTGTGAGGGTCCCAGAGCCCTGGAGCAGGCTGCCCAGAGAGGTTGTGGAGTCTCCTTGTCTGGAGCCTTTGCAGCCCTGTCTGGATGTGTTCCTGTGTGACCTGTGCTGGATTCTCTGGTCCTGCTCTGGCAGGAGGTTGGACTGGAAGCTCTCCAGAGGTCCCTTCTAACCCCTAACATCCTCTGCTCTGTGATCCTTGAAATGGACACCATCCTTTGGCTTTTTTCAGGGATCTGCAGCCACCAAGGGCCATTTGAAACCCACCCTGTGCGCAGCTGACGCAAGTGGGATGGGGCCAGGAGACTGAGGGCAGCCTGCAAAAGCATTGGAGCTGAGATTCACCTCAGAACCAAAACCTCTGCTGCCTGCTCCCTAAGGAAAGCTACCAGAAAAAAAAAATCCTGTGGGATTGGCAAGCATCCTTTTGTAAACTTGTCTTCTCCTTATTCCAGCCTGCTGAGCAACAGCAGGAAACAATCAGCAGGTGTTTAAGGAGTCCTCAGGGAGCAGGAAACAAACCCAAGGGTTTTGTAGGTCACAGCACCTTGGGCAAGGTTATTCCTGGCCAATGTGTTGTGTGTGCCTGTAAGCTAAGAAAGGATTTGTAGTTCCAATTTGGGGGTAGCAAACCTGTGGCTTCTGGGAGAGGGAGAGGGAAAGGGGGGGCAAAAAAAGGCAGCATTGTTGGAGGAAGTGTCTGTAAATGAGAGAAAAGCCTCAACAACCTATCCCTGAGGAAAAAAAAGCTTGCTGGGAGGGCAGCTTGATGGGGCCTCAGGAAAGCAATCCCCAGGGGATGGGCTGCAAAAGGGCCACCCTTCAAAATACTCTCTGGGAAAAAGCCACCAGCTTTTCCTCTTGGTCTGAGGTGAGCTGGGGAGGGGTGGAGAGGAGACAGAGAGAGAGGAGAGGAGAGGGGAGAGGAGAGATGGGAGAGGGGAGGGGAGAGAGAGCGAAGAGAATAGTGGAGAGGGGAGGGAAAGGGGAGGGGAGGGAGAGGGGGAGGGAGAGGAGAGAGAGAAGAGGATAGTAGAGAAAGGGGAGGGGAGAGGGAAGAGGTGAGAGGAGAGGAGAGAGGGGAGAGGAGAGAGAGTGGAGAGGATTGGAGGAGAGAAGAGGAGGGGGAAAGGGGAGGGGAAGGGCAGAAGAGAGGGGAGGGGAAGAGAGGAGGGGAGGGGAAGGAAAGGGTGGGGAGAGGAAAGGGGAAGGGGGTAATAGGGGAGGGGAGAGAGAGGAGAGGAAAATAGAGGAGAGTAGAGATAGAGTAGAGAGAGGAGAGGAGAGAAAGGGGAGGGGGAGGAGAGGAGGAGGGGAGGAGAAAGGGAAGGGGGAGGGGAGGAGAAGGGGAGGAGAGGAAGGGAGGGCAAGGCGAGAAGAGGAGGGGAGGCCAAGGAAAAAGGGTAGGGAGAGGGGAGGGAAAGGGGAGGGTAGGGAGAGGGGAGGGGAAAGGGAGGGGAGGGAAGGGGAGAGAAAGGGAGGGAAGAGAGGGGAGGAGAGGAGGGGAGGGCAAGGAAGGGTAGGGAGAGGGGAGGGGAAGGAGAGGGATAGAGCAGGGGAAGGGGATAGAAAGGGAGGGAAGAGAGAGGAGAGGAGAGAACACATTTAGTTCTTAGTTCTCACTGCCATGGCTCTATTGTAGCTAATTTTTAACACCATCAGGAAAATGCAGGGCAGTAGGCATGGTACTGATTTCCTGGGCCTGATTTTTCACTCTGCCACAAGTAAAATCACAGAGTGATAGAATGGTCTGGACTGGAAGGGACCAAGGTAAGAAATCCAGGTGCACAGGCTTTGTATTTTCTGGTAGTCTGCTCTCAGAAAGAGACTGGAAGCATTTGACAGCATCCTCCCACAGCTCCAACAGAAAATCACCACAGTCCCCTTCTTTCCTACCCAGTATTAGGACTGCACTGGAAGGAGAGTAAAAGATTTTGCACAGACTTGGCTGGACTCCAAAACTCAAACAGTGCTGGATGTTAGTTCCTCCCCTGCAGCCCCTTCACACCCAATTCCAGCACACCCAGAACCACAGAACCTTAGAGGTTGGTTGGAAGAGTCCCAGCATCCCAGTGTCCCAACATCCCAGAGTCCCAGAACCCTAGAATCATAGAGTCACAGTCCCAGAATCCCAGATTCCCAGAATCCCAGTGTCCCAGAACCCTAGAATCATAGAGTCACAGAATCCCAGAACCACAGATTCCCAGAATCCCAGTGTCCCAGAATCACAGAACCCTAGAGTCATAAAGTCACAGAGTCCCAGAACCACAGATTCCCAGAATTCCAGTGTCCCAGAATCCCAGAACCCTAGAATCAGAGTCACAGAACCCTAGAATCAGAACTACAGATTCCCAGAATTCCAGTGTCCCAGAATCCCAGAACCCTAGAATCAGAGTCACAGAACCCTAGAATCAGAACTACAGATTCCCAGAATCCCAGTGTCCCAGAATCCCAGAATCATAGAGTCCCAGGGCCCTAGAATCATAGAGTCACAGAGTCCCAGAACCACAGATTCCCAGAACCCCAGCATCCCAGTGACCCAGAATGAAGGAGTCCCAGAACCAGAGTCGCAGAACCCCATCCTGGTGCAGAAGGGCAGGAACCTCCCACAGGTGATCCAATCCAAACTCCCCACACTCAGCAGGGCCATCCCCATCCAGAGCAGGCTGCCCACACTGAGAGCAAGGCTGCCCAGACTGAGAGCAAGGCTGCCCAGGCTGAGAGCAAGGCTGCCCAGACTGAGAGCAAGGCTGCCCACGCTGAGAGCAAGGCTGCCCACGCTGAGAGCAAGGCTGCCCAGCTGAGAGCAAGGCTGCCCATGCTGAGAGCAAGGCTGCCCACGCTGAGAGCAAGGCTGCCCAGACTGAGAGCAAGGCTGCCCAGCTGAGAGCAAGGCTGCCCAGACTGAGAGCAAGGCTGCCCACGCTGAGAGCAAGGCTGCCCAGACTGAGAGCAAGGCTGCCCAGCTGAGAGCAAGGCTGCCCACGCTGAGAGCAAGGCTGCCCAGACTGAGAGCAAGGCTGCCCAGCTGAGAGCAAGGCTGCCCAGACTGAGAGCAAGGCTGCCCAGGCTGAGAGCAAGGCTGCCCAGACTGAGAGCAAGGCTGCCCATGCTGAGAGCAAGGCTGCCCAGACTGAGAGCAAGGCTGCCCACGCTGAGAGCAAGGCTGCCCAGCTGAGAGCAAGGCTGCCCACGCTGAGAGCAAGGCTGCCCAGACTGAGAGCAAGGCTGCCCACGGTGAGAGCAAGGCTGCCCAGGCTGAGAGCAAGGCTGCCCAGCTGAGAGCAAGGCTGCCCACGCTGAGAGCAAGGCTGCCCAGCTGAGAGCAAGGCTGCCCAGGCTGAGAGCAAGGCTGCCCATGCTGAGAGCAAGGCTGCCCACGCTGAGAGCAAGGCTGCCCATGCTGAGAGCAAGGCTGCCCACGCTGAGAGCAAGGCTGCCCAGGCTGAGAGCAAGGCTGCCCAGCTAAGAGCAAGGCTGCCCAGACTGAGAGCAAGGCTGCCCACGCTGAGAGCAAGGCTGCCCAGTTGAGAGCAAGGCTGCCCACGCTGAGAGCAAGGCTGCCCAGCTGAGAGCAAGGCTGCCCAGGCTGAGAGCAAGGCTGCCCAGCTGAGAGCAAGGCTGCCCAGGCTGAGAGCAAGGCTGCCCAGACTGAGAGCAAGGCTGCCCAGACTGAGAGCAAGGCTGCCCATGCTGAGAGCAAGGCTGCCCACGCTGAGAGCAAGGCTGCCCACGCTGAGAGCAAGGCTGCCCATGCTGAGAGCAAGGCTGCCCAGACTGAGAGCAAGGCTGCGCAGACTGAGAGCAAGGCTGCCCAGCTGAGAGCAAGGCTGCCCACGCTGAGAGCAACGCTGCCCAGCTGAGAGCAAGGCTGCCCACGCTGAGAGCAAGGCTGCCCACGCTGAGAGCAAGGCTGCCCAGCTGAGAGCAAGGCTGCCCACGCTGAGAGCAAGGCTGCCCAGCTGAGAGCAAGGCTGCCCAGCTGAGAGCAAGGCTGCCCATGCTGAGAGCAAGGCTGCCCAGGCTGAGAGCAAGGCTGCCCAGACTGAGAGCAAGGCTGCCCAGCTGAGAGCAAGGCTGCCCAGCTGAGAGCAAGGCTGCCCAGCTGAGAGCAAGGCTGCCCATGCTGAGAGCAAGGCTGCCCAGACTCAGAGCAAGGCTGCCCAGCTGAGAGCAAGGCTGCCCACGGTGAGAGCAAGGCTGCCCAGCTGAGAGCAAGGCTGCCCAGCTGAGAGCAAGGCTGCCCAGCTGAGAGCAAGGCTGCCCAGCTGAGAGCAAGGCTGCCCAGCTGAGAGCAAGGCTGCCCAGCTGAGAGCAAGGCTGCCCATGCTGAGAGCAAGGCTGCCCAGACTGAGAGCAAGGCTGCCCAGTGAGAGCAAGGCTGCCCAGCTGAGAGCAAGGCTGCCCAGCTGAGAGCAAGGCTGCCCAGCTGAGAGCAAGGCTGCCCAGCTGAGAGCAAGGCTGCCCAGACTGAGAGCAAGGCTGCCCAGCTGAGAGCAAGGCTGCCCAGCTGAGAGCAAGGCTGCCCAGGCTGAGAGCAAGGCTGCCCAGGCTGAGAGCAAGGCTGCCCAGGCTGAGAGCAAGGCTGCCCAGCTGAGAGCAAGGCTGCCCATGCTGAGAGCAAGGCTGCCCAGACTGAGAGCAAGGCTGCCCACGCTGAGAGCAAGGCTGCCCATGCTGAGAGCAAGGCTGCCCAGCTGAGAGCAAGGCTGCCCATGCTGAGAGCAAGGCTGCCCAGCTGAGAGCAAGGCTGCCCATGCTGAGAGCAAGGCTGCCCAGGCTGAGAGCAAGGCTGCCCAGCTGAGAGCAAGGCTGCCCAGCTGAGAGCAAGGCTGCCCAGACTGAGAGCAAGGCTGCCCACGCTGAGAGCAAGGCTGCCCAGCTGAGAGCAAGGCTGCCCAGCTGAGAGCAAGGCTGCCCACGCTGAGAGCAAGGCTGCCCAGCTGAGAGCAAGGCTGCCCAGCTGAGAGCAAGGCTGCCCAGCTGAGAGCAAGGCTGCCCACGCTGAGAGCAAGGCTGCCCAGCTGAGAGCAAGGCTGCCCACGCTGAGAGCAAGGCTGCCCAGCTGAGAGCAAGGCTGCCCAGCTGAGAGCAAGGCTGCCCACGCTGAGAGCAAGGCTGCCCAGCTGAGAGCAAGGCTGCCCAGCTGAGAGCAAGGCTGCCCAGCTGAGAGCAAGGCTGCCCAAACTGAGAGCAAGGCTGCCCACGCTGAGAGCAAGGCTGCCCAGCTGAGAGCAAGGCTGCCCAAACTGAGAGCAAGGCTGCCCAGACTGAGAGCAAGGCTGCCCATGCTGAGAGCAAGGCTGCCCAGACTGAGAGCAAGGCTGCCCACGGTGAGAGCAAGGCTGCCCAGCTGAGAGCAAGGCTGCCCAGCTGAGAGCAAGGCTGCCCAGCTGAGAGCAAGGCTGCCCAGCTGAGAGCAAGGCTGCCCAGCTGAGAGCAAGGCTGCCCAGCTGAGAGCAAGGCTGCCCAGCTGAGAGCAAGGCTGCCCAGCTGAGAGCAAGGCTGCCCACGCTGAGAGCAAGGCTGCCCACGCTGAGAGCAAGGCTGCCCAGACTGAGAGCAAGGCTGCCCAGCTGAGAGCAAGGCTGCCCAGCTGAGAGCAAGGCTGCCCATGCTGATAGCAGACTGCCCAGGCTGAGAGCAAGGCTGCCCACGCTGAGAGCAAGGCTGCCCAGACTGAGAGCAAGGCTGCCCAGCTGAGAGCAAGGCTGCCCATGCTGAGAGCAAGGCTGCCCATGCTGAGAGCAAGGCTGCCCAGCTGAGAGCAAGGCTGCCCAGACTGAGAGCAAGGCTGCCCATGCTGAGAGCAAGGCTGCCCAGCTGAGAGCAAGGCTGCCCAGGCTGAGAGCAAGGCTGCCCATGCTGAGAGCAAGGCTGCCCACGCTGAGAGCAAGGCTGCCCACGCTGAGAGCAAGGCTGCCCAGCTGAGAGCAAGGCTGCCCACGGTGAGAGCAAGGCTGCCCAGGCTGAGAGCAAGGCTGCCCAGCTGAGAGCAAGGCTGCCCAGCTGAGAGCAAGGCTGCCCAGCTGAGAGCAAGGCTGCCCATGCTGAGAGCAAGGCTGCCCAGGCTGAGAGCAAGGCTGCCCAGCTGAGAGCAAGGCTGCCCAGCTGAGAGCAAGGCTGCCCAGCTGAGAGCAAGGCTGCCCAGCTGAGAGCAAGGCTGCCCAGGCTGAGAGCAAGGCTGCCCATGCTGAGAGCAAGGCTGCCCAGACTGAGAGCAAGGCTGCCCAATCTGAGAGCAAGGCTGCCCATGCTGAGAGCAAGGCTGCCCAGCTGAGAGCAAGGCTGCCCAGCTGAGAGCAAGGCTGCCCAGCTGAGAGCAAGGCTGCCCAGACTGAGAGCAAGGCTGCCCAGGCTGAGAGCAAGGCTGCCCAGCTGAGAGCAAGGCTGCCCAGCTGAGAGCAAGGCTGCCCAGCTGAGAGCAAGGCTGCCCAGCTGAGAGCAAGGCTGCCCAGCTGAGAGCAAGGCTGCCCATGCTGAGAGCAAGGCTGCCCAGACTGAGAGCAAGGCTGCCCACGCTGAGAGCAAGGCTGCCCAGCTGAGAGCAAGGCTGCCCAGGCTGAGAGCAAGGCTGCCCAGCTGAGAGCAAGGCTGCCCAGACTGAGAGCAAGGCTGCCCAGGCTGAGAGCAAGGCTGCCCAGCTGAGAGCAAGGCTGCCCAGCTGAGAGCAAGGCTGCCCAGCTGAGAGCAAGGCTGCCCATGCTGAGAGCAAGGCTGCCCAGCTGAGAGCAAGGCTGCCCAGGCTGAGAGCAAGGCTGCCCATGCTGAGAGCAAGGCTGCCCAGACTGAGAGCAAGGCTGCCCAGGCTGAGAGCAAGGCTGCCCATGCTGAGAGCAAGGCTGCCCAGCTGAGAGCAAGGCTGCCCAGGCTGAGAGCAAGGCTGCCCATGCTGAGAGCAAGGCTGCCCAGACTGAGAGCAAGGCTGCCCAGCTGAGAGCAAGGCTGCCCAGCTGAGAGCAAGGCTGCCCAGCTGAGAGCAAGGCTGCCCAGCTGAGAGCAAGGCTGCCCAGCTGAGAGCAAGGCTGCCCAGCTGAGAGCAAGGCTGCCCATGCTGAGAGCAAGGCTGCCCAGACTGAGAGCAAGGCTGCCCAGACTGAGAGCAAGGCTGCCCAGGCTGAGAGCAAGGCTGCCCAGCTGAGAGCAAGGCTGCCCAGCTGAGAGCAAGGCTGCCCAGACTCAGAGCAAGGCTGCCCAGACTGAGAGCAAGGCTGCCCAGCTGAGAGCAAGGCTGCCCAGACTGAGAGCAAGGCTGCCCAGCTGAGAGCAAGGCTGCCCACGCTGAGAGCAAGGCTGCCCAGCTGAGAGCAAGGCTGCCCAGCTGAGAGCAAGGCTGCCCAGCTGAGAGCAAGGCTGCCCAGCTGAGAGCAAGGCTGCCCAGCTGAGAGGAAGGCTGCCCAGACTGAGAGCAAGGCTGCCCACGCTGAGAGCAAGGCTGCCCAGCTGAGAGCAAGGCTGCCCAGACTGAGAGCAAGGCTGCCCATGCTGAGAGCAAGGCTGCCCAGACTGAGAGCAAGGCTGCCCAGACTGAGAGCAAGGCTGCCCAGGCTGAGAGCAAGGCTGCCCAGACTGAGAGCAAGGCTGCCCATGCTGAGAGCAAGGCTGCCCAGCTGAGAGCAAGGCTGCCCATGCTGAGAGCAAGGCTGCCCAGACTCAGAGCAAGGCTGCCCACGCTGAGAGCAAGGCTGCCCAGACTGAGAGCAAGGCTGCCCATGCTGAGAGCAAGGCTGCCCACGCTGAGAGCAAGGCTGCCCAGACTGAGAGCAAGGCTTCCCACGCTGAGAGCAAGGCTGCCCAGCTGAGAGCAAGGCTGCCCAGCTGAGAGCAAGGCTGCCCAGCTGAGAGCAAGGCTGCCCAGGCTGAGAGCAAGGCTGCCCAGCTGAGAGCAAGGCTGCCCAGCTGAGAGCAAGGCTGCCCAGACTGAGAGCAAGGCTGCCCAGGCTGAGAGCAAGGCTGCCCAGCTGAGAGCAAGGCTGCCCAGCTGAGAGCAAGGCTGCCCAGCTGAGAGCAAGGCTGCCCAGACTGAGAGCAAGGCTGCCCAGCTGAGAGCAAGGCTGCCCATGCTGAGAGTAAGGCTGCCCAGCTGAGAGCAAGGCTGCCCAGCTGAGAGCAAGGCTGCCCAGACTGAGAGCAAGGCTGCCCAGCTGAGAGCAAGGCTGCCCAGGCTGAGAGCAAGGCTGCCCATGCTGAGAGCAAGGCTGCCCAGCTGAGAGCAAGGCTGCCCACGCTGAGAGCAAGGCTGCCCAGCTGAGAGCAAGGCTGCCCAGCTGAGAGCAAGGCTGCCCAGCTGAGAGCAAGGCTGCCCATGCTGAGAGCAAGGCTGCCCAGACTGAGAGCAAGGCTGCCCTGCTGAGAGCAAGGCTGCCCAGCTGAGAGCAAGGCTGCCCAGACTGAGAGCAAGGCTGCCCAGCTGAGAGCAAGGCTGCCCAGCTGAGAGCAAGGCTGCCCAGCTGAGAGCAAGGCTGCCCAGCTGAGAGCAAGGCTGCCCAGGCTGAGAGCAAGGCTGCCCAGCTGAGAGCAAGGCTGCCCAGACTGAGAGCAAGGCTGCCCAGCTGAGAGCAAGGCTGCCCAGCTGAGAGCAAGGCTGCCCAGCTGAGAGCAAGGCTGCCCAGCTGAGAGCAAGGCTGCCCAGCTGAGAGCAAGGCTGCCCAGCTGAGAGCAAGGCTGCCCAGCTGAGAGCAAGGCTGCCCAGACTGAGAGCAAGGCTGCCCAGCTGAGAGCAAGGCTGCCCAGCTGAGAGCAAGGCTGCCCAGCTGAGAGCAAGGCTGCCCAGACTGAGAGCAAGGCTGCCCAGCTGAGAGCAAGGCTGCCCAGCTGAGAGCAAGGCTGCCCAGCTGAGAGCAAGGCTGCCCAGCTGAGAGCAAGGCTGCCCAGCTGAGAGCAAGGCTGCCCAGACTGAGAGCAAGGCTGCCCAGCTGAGAGCAAGGCTGCCCAGCTGAGAGCAAGGCTGCCCAGCTGAGAGCAAGGCTGCCCAGCTGAGAGCAAGGCTGCCCAGCTGAGAGCAAGGCTGCCCAGACTGAGAGCAAGGCTGCCCAGGCTGAGAGCAAGGCTGCCCATGCTGAGAGCAAGGCTGCCCAGCTGAGAGCAAGGCTGCCCACGCTGAGAGCAAGGCTGCCCAGACTGAGAGCAAGGCTGCCCAGCTGAGAGCAAGGCTGCCCATGCTGAGAGCAAGGCTGCCCAGACTGAGAGCAAGGCTGCCCAGCTGAGAGCAAGGCTGCCCAGCTGAGAGCAAGGCTGCCCAGCTGAGAGCAAGGCTGCCCAGCTGAGAGCAAGGCTGCCCAGCTGAGAGCAAGGCTGCCCAGCTGAGAGCAAGGCTGCCCACGCTGAGAGCAAGGCTGCCCAGCTGAGAGCAAGGCTGCTCATGCTGAGAGCAAGGCTGCCCAGCTGAGAGCAAGGCTGCCCATGCTGAGAGCAAGGCTGCCCAGACTGAGAGCAAGGCTGCCCACGCTGAGAGCAAGGCTGCCCAGACTGAGAGCAAGGCTGCCCAGCTGAGAGCAAGGCTGCCCAGCTGAGAGCAAGGCTGCCCAGCTGAGAGCAAGGCTGCCCAGCTGAGAGCAAGGCTGCCCAGCTGAGAGCAAGGCTGCCCAGCTGAGAGCAAGGCTGCCCAGACTGAGAGCAAGGCTGCCCAGCTGAGAGCAAGGCTGCCCAGCTGAGAGCAAGGCTGCCCAGCTGAGAGCAAGGCTGCCCAGACTGAGAGCAAGGCTGCCCATGCTGAGAGCAAGGCTGCCCAGCTGAGAGCAAGGCTGCCCAGCTGAGAGCAAGGCTGCCCAGCTGAGAGCAAGGCTGCCCAGCTGAGAGCAAGGCTGCCCAGCTGAGAGCAAGGCTGCCCAGACTGAGAGCAAGGCTGCCCAGCTGAGAGCAAGGCTGCCCAGCTGAGAGCAAGGCTGCCCAGCTGAGAGCAAGGCTGCCCAGACTGAGAGCAAGGCTGCCCATGCTGAGAGCAAGGCTGCCCAGACTGAGAGCAAGGCTGCCCAGCTGAGAGCAAGGCTGCCCAGACTGAGAGCAAGGCTGCCCAGCTGAGAGCAAGGCTGCCCAGCTGAGAGCAAGG
This sequence comes from Indicator indicator, assembly GCF_027791375.1. NCBI lineage: Eukaryota > Metazoa > Chordata > Aves > Piciformes > Indicatoridae > Indicator > Indicator indicator. The sequence continues at coordinate 106,145 of NC_072014.1, read as the reverse complement.
CTGCCCAGACTGAGAGCAAGGCTGCCCAGCTGAGAGCAAGGCTGCCCAGACTGAGAGCAAGGCTGCCCAGCTGAGAGCAAGGCTGCCCAGCTGAGAGCAAGGCTGCCCATGCTGAGAGCAAGGCTGCCCAGACTGAGAGCAAGGCTGCCCAGCTGAGAGCAAGGCTGCCCAGCTGAGAGCAAGGCTGCCCAGCTGAGAGCAAGGCTGCCCAGCTGAGAGCAAGGCTGCCCAGCTGAGAGCAAGGCTGCCCAGCTGAGAGCAAGGCTGCCCAGCTGAGAGCAAGGCTGCCCAGCTGAGAGCAAGGCTGCCCAGCTGAGAGCAAGGCTGCCCAGCTGAGAGCAAGGCTGCCCATGCTGAGAGCAAGGCTGCCCAGACTGAGAGCAAGGCTGCCCAGCTGAGAGCAAGGCTGCCCAGCTGAGAGCAAGGCTGCCCAGCTGAGAGCAAGGCTGCCCAGCTGAGAGCAAGGCTGCCCAGCTGAGAGCAAGGCTGCCCAGCTGAGAGCAAGGCTGCCCAGCTGAGAGCAAGGCTGCCAGCTGAGAGCAAGGCTGCCCAGCTGAGAGCAAGGCTGCCCAGCTGAGAGCAAGGCTGCCCAGCTGAGAGCAAGGCTGCCCAGCTGAGAGCAAGGCTGCCCAGCTGAGAGCAAGGCTGCCCAGCTGAGAGCAAGGCTGCCCAGACTGAGAGCAAGGCTGCCCAGCTGAGAGCAAGGCTGCCCAGCTGAGAGCAAGGCTGCCCAGCTGAGAGCAAGGCTGCCCAGACTGAGAGCAAGGCTGCCCATGCTGAGAGCAAGGCTGCCCAGGCTGAGAGCAAGGCTGCCCAGACTGAGAGCAAGGCTGCCCAGCTGAGAGCAAGGCTGCCCAGACTCAGAGCAAGGCTGCCCAGACTGAGAGCAAGGCTGCCCACGGTGAGAGCAAGGCTGCCCATGCTGAGAGCAAGGCTGCCCACGCTGAGAGCAAGGCTGCCCAGCTGAGAGCAAGGCTGCCCAGACTGAGAGCAAGGCTGCCCAGCTGAGAGTAAGGCTGCCCAGCTGAGAGCAAGGCTGCCCAGACTGAGAGCAAGGCTGCCCATGCTGAGAGCAAGGCTGCCCAGCTGAGAGCAAGGCTGCCCACGCTGAGAGCAAGGCTGCCCATGCTGAGAGCAAGGCTGCCCAGGCTGAGAGCAAGGCTGCCCACGCTGAGAGCAAGGCTGCCCAGACTGAGAGCAAGGCTGCCCACGGTGAGAGCAAGGCTGCCCATGCTGAGAGCAAGGCTGCCCATGCTGATAGCAGACTGCCCAGGCTGAGAGCAAGGCTGTCCAGGCTGAGAGCAAGGCTGCCCATGCTGAGAGCAAGGCTGCCCAGACTGAGAGCAAGGCTGCCCATGCTGAGAGCAAGGCTGCCCAGACTGAGAGCAAGGCTGCCCAGACTGAGAGCAAGGCTGCCCAGCTGAGAGCAAGGCTGCCCAGGCTGAGAGCAAGGCTGCCCAGACTGAGAGCAAGGCTGCCCATGCTGAGAGCAAGGCTGCCCAGGCTGAGAGCAAGGCTGCCCAGGCTGAGAGCAAGGCTGCCCAGACTGAGAGCAAGGCTGCCCATGCTGAGAGCAAGGCTGCCCAGACTGAGAGCAAGGCTGCCCAGGCTGAGAGCAGGCTGCCCAGACTGAGAGCAAGGCTGCCCAGACTGAGAGCAAGGCTGCCCAGCTGAGAGCAAGGCTGCCCAGGCTGAGAGCAAGGCTGCCCATGCTGAGAGCAAGGCTTCCCAGGCTGAGAGCAAGGCTGCCCAGACTGAGAGCAAGGCTGCCCAGGCTGAGAGCAAGGCTGCCCAGGCTGAGAGCAAGGCTGCCCAGACTGAGAGCAAGGCTGCCCAGCTGAGAGCAAGGCTGCCCAGGCTGTGCTGAGCTTGCCATTCAGGTAGAGCCCCACCAGCAGCTGCTCCACAAGCATCTCCCCTGCAGCCCAAGCACTGCTGGCTTCTACTGATAGCTGAGGCTTCATCCCAGGGCATGGCAGCCCCCCCAGGCAGCTCCTGCTGACTGAGTTCTCCTTTTTTTTTTCCCCCCTTCTCCCAGCACCTGGGGCTGTAAGACTCAGCTGTTTGTGCAGGGTTTATTTTTAGGCAGGGGTGTGATGCTGCTGCTTCCTAGTGCTGGGCACTGCTCATAAATCTGGGGGGGGTGGTGGTGGTGGTGAGGGGATGCAGGAGCAGAGGCAGACCCAAGCTGTGCAACCTGAGAGGCCGTAAATCTGAAAGGGGAACGTTTATGGCTTAACAAAATTAAACTCAAGAGCGGGTTTAGGGCCTTGAGGCAGGCATCTCAAGTTCTTTTCTGCAGGGGCCTGGCTAAAAAAAAAAATGCTGTGTAATATAGATGGTGTTGGAGAGCACTGCAGGGTGTTTTGCCTTCCATGCCCCCATCTGGAGGTGATTATCAGGGAAGAAGGGGCAGTGGATTCTGTGGTGTCTCTAGTGTGGCCCACAGAGGGAGGGAAGGGGATCTCTCTTACATTCTCTGCAATGGTCAGAGCAGAACAGCATCTAGAAGCTTCCTGCATGATGCTGAATGCACCTTTAAATTTAACAGAGAACCACAGAGGGACCTGGACAGGCTGCAGAGGTGGTGCCCAGGGGAACCTCATGAGGTTCAACAAGAGCAAGTGCAGGGTTCTGCACCTGGGCTGGAACAATCCTCACTGTCAATCCAGGCTGGGGAAGGAGGGGAGAGAAAGCAGCCCTGAGGAAAAGGCCTTGGGGGTGCTGGGGGATGAGAAGCTGGCCAGGAGCAGGCAGGGTGAGCTTGCAGCACAGAAGGCCAAGGGCAGCCTGGGCTGCATCCAAAGCAGCATTGGCAGCAGAGCCAGAGAGGTGATTCTGCCACTTTGCTCTGCTCTGCTGAGACCTCACCTGCAGTGCTGTGTGCAGCTCTGGAGCCCTCAGCACAGGAAGGACATGGACCTGATGGAGAGGCTCCAGAGGAGGGCCAGGAAAATGCTCAGGGGGTTGGAGCAGCTCTGCTGTGAGGCCAGGCTGAGGGAGCTGGGGGTGTTCAGCCTGCAGAAGAGAAGGCTGCAGGGAGACCTAAGAGCAACCTGCCAGGACCTGAAGGGGGCTGCAAGAAGGCTGCAGAGAGACTGTTTGCAAAGGCCTGCAGGGACAGGAGCAGGGACAATGGCTTCAAAGTAGAGCAGAGCAGATTGAGATTGGATGTGAGGAAGAAGTTGTGCAGCATGAGGGTGGTGGAACACTGGAAGAGGTTGCCCAGGGAGGTGGTTGAGGCTCCATCCCTGGAGATCTTGAAGGTGAGGCTGGAGAGGGCTGTGGGCAACCTGATCTAGTTGGGGATGTCCCTGCTGACTGCAGAGGGGCTTGGACTGGATGAGCTTTGGAGGTCCCTTCCAACCCAGACCATTATATGATTCTATGGGGTGCAGAACAGAGGGCAAGTCAGTGTCCTGTTTGGTTGGCTTATTTTTTTGCTGGGACTTCAAGAGGAGAGGTGATGTCAGCAAATGTTGACATGAAATCATGTATCCGAAGAAGCACACAGACCCTGAGGGCACCAGAAAGTTAATAAGGAGCTATCAGAAACAGTTCCCCCCCCCAAATTAAAAGGTCTGGAAGACTTAGTGCCATGGTCTAGATGATGAGTTATGGTTGGGTGATCAGTTGGACTTGGTGATCTCTGGAGGTCTTTTCCAACCTGGCTGATTCTATGATTCTGTGAAAGAATCTTATCTCCATTCTCACTCCTTCTGAGTCCTCCATGGGGAATCTTGAAAGATTATCACATTACCACAAAATCAGAGAAACATTCAGGTTGGAAAAGTCTCTCAGGATCACCAAGTACCAACCCACAACCCTGCTCTGCAAGGCTCACCCCTAAACCACAGCCCCAAGCACCACAGCCAAACCACCTTCAAACACAGCCAGGCTTGGGGACTCCACCACTTCCCTGCCCAGCACATTCCAGTCCCTGACCACTCTGGAGGGGAAAAAATTCTTCCTCCTGTCCAGTCTGACCCTGCCCTGCTGCAGCTTGAGGCTGTTCCCTCTTCTTCTCTGGCTAATGAGCTGTGAGAAGAGAGCAGCACAACCTCTGCACAACCTCCTTTCAGGGAGCTGCAGAGAGCCAGGAGGTCTCCCCTCAGCCTCCTCTGCTTCACACTACCCATCCCCAGCTCCTTCACTTGCTCTTCATCACATTTCTTCTCCAGGCCCTTCCCAGCTTCCTTGCCCTCCTCTGCACTCCCTCCAGCACCTCCACATCTCTCTTGGATTCAGGTGCCCCAAACTGGACACAACACTCCAGGTGTGGCCTCCCCAGAGCTGAGTCCCAGGGGACAATCCCCTCCTGCTCCTGCTGGACACAGCATTTCTAATGCCAGCCAGGATGCATTTCTAATCCAAGGCAGCCAGTGAATAGCTCCCTGTGCTTTGTCTACCTGCAGGAGCTGAAACAAGAGCCTGGCTGGAACAGGAAATGTCCAATAAATCCCATTTTTATGACTCTCCAAGTCAATGATTTGATGGTTTTAGTACCAGCTGTGTGAGAAGCATTTCAGGGGTTTGGGGTTTTGGCCAGCTCCTGAGTTGTTTTGGCTTTGTGGCTTCGTGTTTGTTTTTGTTAAGAAGGCTGGGTGTATAAGTACATTAAATTGCACCCAAGCCTCAGAGTGCCATAGTAGGGCTCAGGTAAAGCCAAAACCTGTCCTGAAAAGGAGTATTTGAAAAGCAGTATTTTTATCTGGGCTAGTTTTCTTTTTAGGAACAGCCTAAATAGAGACATGGCCATGATTGGCCTGGTTTGTTGGTTTGGTTTGGTTTGTTTTTTCAGCTGGAATGGGGCAGCAGCAGACAGTAAAACACAGTACATGGCTTATAAACCAGGCACAAGGGCAGCCTGAAAACAGGAGGATGCTGTCAGCCCAGCACTTGCCTCCTCTGAATGCTCATTTGCTGCTCTGAAGGGTCTGGCAGAAGATGCAAACTGAAAGGGAAAAGGTAACTTAAAGTGATGTCACCCAGAGTTTGCAGCTGAAAGCAAGCTCCTCCCCACAGTGCCCATGGGGTTTATGGTATCTACAGCATCAATGTGCCATGCACAACGTGGGTCCTTCTGCAGGGGACAGCAATGTGGCCAAGGGAGCCAATGGGATCCTGGGGGGCAGCAAGAAAAGTGTGGCCAGCAGGGCTAGGGAGGTTCTGCTCCCCCTCTGCTCTGCTCTGCCCTGCTGAGACCACAGCTGCAATCCTGTGTCCAGTTTGGGGCTGCCCAGGTCAAGAGAGACAGAGAGCTGCTGGAGAGAGGCCAAGGGAGAGGCAGGAGGATGCTTAGGGGACTTGAGCATCTGCCCTGGGAAGAGAGACTGAGAGCCCTGGGGCTGTTTAGTGTGGAGAAGAGAAGGCTGAGAGGGATCTGATCAATGTCTGTCAAGAGCTGAGGGCTGGGGGTCAAGTGGAGGGGGCCAAGCTCTTTTGGGTGGTGCACAGCAAGAAGCCAAGGAAAATGGAGACAAACTGGAACAGAGAAGGTTTCAGCTCAGCATGAGGAGAAACTTCTTTAGAGTGAGGGTGCCAGAGCCCTGGAGCAGGCTGCCCAGAGAGGTTGTGGAGTCTCCTTCTGTGGAGCCTTTCCAGCTGGATGCATTCCTGTGCAGACTCTGCCTCTGACTATCTGGAAGAGGGGAGCCCCAAACTGGACAGAGTATTGCAGGTCAAGTTCCCACAGAGGCAGGCAGCAGATTCAGTTCCCAACCACCTGGGTAAGAGTTGTTTTGTTTGGGTTTTTATTTTTTTTCTATTACACCACATACTTTTTAAACATTTATTTTACACTACAGGAGGAAATTCAAGCCTCAGACTGTGTGATGCCTAAAATCTGAGGAGCTGAGAGAGAGTGAGCCAAACCAGGTCTCTTTTTTAATTGCCCCTGCAGACAAACAAGCTCCCCTTTGACAATTCTGCAAGTTCAGATGCAAGCTGAGGGGCATGGGCAGCCTGACTGATGGCCCCCGAGACTGTTACACACACACACAAATGTGTCTGAGGATGTTTCTGCTCATTTCTGAGGCCCAAAATTTCTTCTGGGATTGGAGAGAACAGTTCAGTCCTTGAAATCAGCATCAGCCTGCAGAAGGGGACAAATAGAAGAGCAAATGCTTGTGCTCAAGGGTTACAGCTTCCTGTTTGTTTGACACATGCCTCCACTGGAGCCACCTGGACTTTTGCAGCTGAGGGAAAGGGAGCAAAGTTTCACCTGCAGTGATAAAAGATAAAAAAAATTGCAAAAACAACAACTAAAAAGCCTTTCTGGATTTAGGGCTCTGAGTCTGTATCCATGGCTGCTTTCACAACCTAGCCATGTTTCACAGAGTCACAGAGTGTCAGGGGCTGGAAGGGACCTCCAAAGCTCATCCAGTCCAACTCCCCTGCCAGAGCAGCAGCACCTAGAGCAGGTCACACAGGAACACAGCCAGCTGGGGTTGGAATATCTCCAGAGAGGGAGATTCCACAACCCCCCTGGGCAGCCTGCTCCAGGGCTCTGTCACCCTCACAGGGAAAAAATTCTTCCTCCTGTTTCCATGGAACTTCCTCTGCCTCAACTTCCACCACCGCCCCTTGTGCTGGCATTGGGCATCACCCAGCAGAGCCTGGCTCCAGCCTCTGGGCACTCCCCCTGCACATCTTGAGCACCAGCAATGAGGTCACCTCTCAGGCTCCTCCTCTGCAAGCTCCAGAGCCCTCAGCACCTTCAGGCTCTCCTCCTCAGGAAGATCTTCCACTGCCTTCAGCATCTTTGTGGCTCTGTGCTGGACTCTCTCAAGCAGTTCCCTGGGGTCCTTCTTGAACTGAGGGTCCCAGAACTGGACACAATCTTCCAGATGTGGCCTCAGCAGGGCAGAGTAGAGGGGGAGGAGCACTGGTTTCTGAGCACTGGCTTCTGGTAGGTGCATTTCTGCTTGGATTTGATTTAAAGGCAGAATCTGAGATAATGAAGCTGTTAATACCACAGTAAAACCAAACCTGATGCAGTTGCTGATCCCTTTATAACTAGGAAGAATTTATCCAGTTGTTAAGTTGTTAGCTTGCTTGTATCAAGGCTCCTTTTTCTTTTTTTAGCTCTAATGGGGATACCTTTGTTGTGCAATTACTACTCATCACCAATCACAGAATGGGTAAGAGTTGGAAGGAACTTTTGAAGACCTTCCAGTCCACCTCTCCCTGCTAAAGTAGGGCCACCTACAGTAAATCACAAGTAAGCAGACTCCACAACCCTTCTGGGCAGCCTGTTCCACTGCTCTGCCACCCTGAAAGTGAAGATTTTTTTTTTCCTTATGTTTAGGAGGAACCTCCTCTGTGCCAGTTTGTGCCCATTGCCCCTTGTCTTGTCACTGGACACCACTGAGAAGGGTCTGGCTCCATCCTCCTGCACTGGGGAGGTTTAGAGTAGATATTAGGAAAAAAATGTCTTTGTGGAAAGAGTGGTCAGGGTTTGGAACAAGTCCTCCAGGCAGGTGATGGAGTCCCAGTCCCTGGAAGTGGTCAAAAAAAGGCATAGACATGGCACTTTGGGCCCTGCTTTAATGGCCACGGTGGTGTTAGGTTGGCAGTTGGACTTGATGTCCTCAGAGGTCTTTTCCAACTGACCTTCTTCCCCCCTTCCCTCCTTCCCCCTTCTCCCTTCCCTTACCCCTTCCCTTCCCTTACCCTTACCCCTTCCCTTACCCTTCTCCCTTCCCTTACCCTTCTCCCTTCCCTTACCCTTCTCCCTTCCCTTACCCTTTCCCTTCCCTTCCCTTCCCTTCCCTTCCCTTCCCTTCCCTTCCCTTCCCTTCCCTTCCCTTCCCTTCCCTTCCCTTCCCTTCCCTTCCCTTCCCTTCCCTTCCCTTCCCTTCCCTTCCCTTCCCTTCCCTTCCCTTCCCTTCCCTTCCCTTCCCTTCCCTTCCCTTCCCTTCCCTTCCCTTCCCTCCCTCCCCTTCCCTTCCCTTCCCTTCCCTTCCCTTCCCTTCCCCTCCCTTCCTTCCCTCCCCTCCTCCCTCTCTTCTTCCTTTCCTTTCTTTCCTTCCTTTCCCTTCTTCCTTTCTCTTCTTTCTTCCTTCTCTCTTTCTTTCTTTCTTTCTTCTTTCTTTCTTTCTTTCTTTCTTTCTTTCTTTCTTTCTTTCTTTCTTTCTTTCTTTCTTTCTTTTCTTTCTTTCTTTCTTTCTTTCTTTCTTTCTTTCTTTCTTTCTTTCTTTCTTTCTTTCTTTCTTTCTTTCTTTCTTTCTTTCTTTCTTTCTTTCTTTCTTTCTTTCTTTTTCTTTCTTTCTGTCTTTCTGTCTTTCTTTCTTTTCTTTCTTTCTTTCTTTCTTTCTTTCTTTCTTTCTTTCTTTCTTTCTTTCTTTCTTTCTTTCTTTCCTTTCTTTCTTTCTTTCTTTCTTTCTTTCTTTCTTTCTTTCTTTCTTTCTTTCCTTTCTTTCTTTCTTTCTTTCTTTCTTTCTTTCTTTCTTTCTTTCTTTCTTTCTTTCTTTCTTTCTTTCTTTCTTTCTTCTTTCTTTCTTTCTTTCTTTCTTTCTTTCTTTCTTTCTTTCTTTCTTTCTTTCTGTCTTTCTGTCTGTCTTTCTGTCTGTCTTTCTTTCTGTCTGTCTTTCTTTCTGTCTTTCTGTCTTTCTTTCTGTCTTTCTTTCTGTATTTTCTTTCTCATTTTCTTTCGTTCTTTCTGTCTGTCTTTCTGTCTTTCTTTTTTTGTTTTTCCACATCAGAAAGGGAAGCTCCGCGGGGGGCGGAGCGGTGCCCGTTGCCCCTGCTGCTCCCCCGCAGGGACTCGTCTTTGTTCGGGGCCAAACGGCGGGGCGGAGCGGGGCACCCGGGGCCCCGCCGGGCGGAGAGAGGCGGGCCCGGCGGAGCGGCGCGGCCCGGGCCAGCCCGTCCCGTCCCGCCCGAGGCGCGGAGGGGCCGGTCGGCGGGCGGGGCCCCCGCGGCGGCGCGGCTGCCGCTGCGGGCGCCGGAGGAGCCGCCCCCCCGCGCCGAGGTCTGCCCGCTCGGCCCTTCGGCTCGGCGCGGCGTGGCCGGGGCACGCCGTCGGGGCGGGCGGGCGGGCGGCATGTGGCGGGGGCTGCCGGTTCTGGCCCTGGCCGGGCTGCTGGTGCTGGGGCGGGCGCCGGCGGGGCGGGCGGCGGCCTGCGAGCCGGTGCGCATCCCGCTGTGCAAGCCGCTGCCCTGGAACATGACCAAGATGCCGAACCACCTGCACCACAGCACGCAGGCCAACGCTGTGCTGGCCATGGAGCAGTTCGAGGGGCTGCTGGGCACCAACTGCAGCCCCGACCTCCTCTTCTTCCTCTGCGCCATGTACGCGCCCATCTGCACCATCGACTTCCAGCATGAGCCCATCAAGCCCTGCAAGTCCGTCTGCGAGCGCGCCCGGGCCGGCTGCGAGCCTGTCCTCATCCGCTACCGCCACGCCTGGCCCGACAGCCTGGCCTGCGACGAGCTGCCGCTCTACGACCGCGGTGTCTGCATCTCCCCCGAGGCCATCGTCACCGCCGAGGGCGCCGGTGAGTGCCCCGGGGACGGGACGGGGCTGCTCCGCGCCGCGCCGCCGGCCGGACAATGGGCAGCGGGGAGCAGAGCCCAACCCCGGCGGAGCCCTGCTGCGCTTCCCGGAGCTTTCCTTTCAGCCTCTTTTCTAACCCTTCACTCTTTTCCCCAACCCTTTTTTGCCCCCGCCTTTCTTAGTCGCTTTCCTGCTGGCAAAGTTGGGCTGCGGGCATGTGTGACAAATGACAGCCCCGTCGAGCTTCTGGAAGCGCTGGGATCCCTCGTTTTACCTCACCGGGGACGTGTCGGTACCCTCGGCTCTTCGGGCCGGCCGCCTGTTGGGAAGGCAGAGCCACCCCGGGGAGCGCTGCTCGTCCGTGTCCCCCCCTCCCCGGTCCCGCACTTCAAGATGGGCAATGAAGTTGGTGGAGGGGTCTGGAGAACAGGTCTTGTGAGGATGGACTGAGGAACTGAGGTTATTTAGGCTGGAGAGGAGGAGGGAGACCTGAAAGGAGGTTGTGGCAAGGTGAGATCAGTCTCTTCTCCCACGTAAATAGCGACAGGGCAAGAGGAAACAGCTTCAAGTTGCTCCATGGGAGGTTAAGTTTGAGCAATTTGGAAAAATTTTCTTCTCCCAAGCTGTTGTCAAGCCCTGGAACAGGCTGCCCAGCCAAGTGGTGGTTGTGGGGGGGTGTCATCGTCCCTGGGGGTGTTTAAAAGCCCTGTAAAATACCGTCCCGAGGGCTATGGTTTAGTGATGACCTGGCAGTGCTGGGTTAATGGTTGAACTCGATGATTTTAAAGGTCTTTTCCATCCCAAACGATTCTGGGATTCCCGGCCTCCCTGAGCAAGCCGAAGGCAGTCTCCAGCCCTGAGTCAACTCCAGCATAGCTCTCATGCTACCTGACCCCCACGGGCACCCGAGGGGGTGTTGGAGCCTCTCAGCTTTCTTGCTGAATGCCTTTTCACTGACTTTGCTTGGTAGGGCCCCACAGGACAGCTGGCACTGGGTGTCCAGCTGCTTTCTGGGGGTCCTAGGGAGGTAGGGGCAAGGCAGAGGCAGCTCCATGCTGCCAACTTACTGCTGTTTGGGGACCCTGCTCTGTTAGGGGTGCTCCTGTTGTGGCTGCCTTTGGGTTGGAGGAGTTCTCAGAGCACAGCTCCAAGAGGGTGAGCTGAGCACCGGAGAAATTCCAAACTGAAGGAAGCTATTGAGTAGGAAATTAAAGCAAACCAGTGGGTGGCTATCACGAGTGAGCTTTGACCTTTCTGGAATGACCACAGTTCCTGTCTTGCTGGAGGAAAGAGTTTGCTGCTGAGGGAACCAAGCTGTGTTTCCTTGCTGCAGAGCTGCAGCCTCAGTGAGACTGCCAGATCCCAGGCAAAAAAAGGGACCTGGGGGTACTGCTGGACAGTAGGCTGAAGAGGAGCCAGTAGTGTGCCCAGGTGACCAAGAAGGCGAATGGCCTGGATCAGGAATAGTGTGGCCAGCAGGAGCAGGGAAGTCATCCTGCCCTGTGCTCAGCACTGGTTAGGTCACACCTTGAGTGCTGTGTCCAGTTCTGGGCTCCTCAGTTTCAGAAAAATGTTGAGGTGCTGGAAGGTGTCCAGAGAAGGGCAGCAAGGCTGGGGAGGGGTCTGGAGCACAGCCCTGTGAGGAGAGGCTGAGGGAGCTGGGGGTGTTTAGCCTGGAGAAGAGGAGGCTCAGGGGAGACCTTCTTGCTCTCTACAACTCCCTGAAGGGAGGTTGTAGCCAGGTGGGGGTTGGTCTCTTCTCCCAGGCAAGCAGGGACAGAAGGAGAGAGGACAGAGTCTCAAGCTGTGCAGGGGGAAGTTTAGGCTCAAGGTGAGGAGAAAGTTCTTCCCAGATAGAGAGCTTGGCCATTGGGATGTGCTGCCCAGGGAGGTGGTGGAGTCACCATCCCTGGAAGTGTTTCAAGGCAGCCTGGATGAGGCACTCAGTGCCATGGGTGAGTTGATTGGATGGTGTTGGGTGAGAGGTTGGACTGGATGATCTCTGAGGTCCTTTCCAACCTGGTTAATTCTGTGATTCTGTGATCTCTCACATCACAGGGCTGGGGAGAGCAGAGCTGGGACAGGGGAGCAGCAGGAGGGGTCAAATGCTGAGGCAGAGCAGCACCCATGGACTCCATGTGCTGCCCTCCAGCTCTTTTGGTGCTCCCAGCTGCCACAGCAGGTTGTGGCATCTTGCTGAGGGGCAGCAGATCTCACCTTTCTACCCTCCCCCAGCAGTGTCATGTAAATAGAAGGTGGTTTTCTTTTCACACCATGCTCAGCACAAGTATTTGACTGTGCTTCTGCCCCATTACTGAATGCTTCTACATCCCACTGCCAGCAGTGCCAGACACTGTCATGCCTGTTTCCCTCTCCTAATGAAATCTCTTGGCTGTGCTCCCCAGCTCAGCCTTCCCAGGTAAGCTGCTCTGTCCAGTCACCCCTATTTAGTTGTTGGCCAGCCTAACCCCTGCTTCTTCTCTGACTCCACTGAGTTACCTGCTCCATCTCTTGAAATCTCTATGCAGCTATCTCCAGTTGTTCCTATAGGAGCATAGAATTGTTAGGGTTGGAAGGGACCTCAAGGCTCAGCCAGTTCCAACCCCCCTGCCATGGGCAGGGACACCTCACACTCCAGCAGGTTGCTCACAGCCACATCCAGCCTGGCTGCAAAAACCTCCAGGCATGAGGCTTCCACCACCTCCCTGGGCAACCTCTGCCAGTGTCTCACCACCCTCATGGGGAGGAACTTCTTCCTCACAGCCAATCTGAATCTATTTTTGTTTTCCATTCCCCCCAGTCCTATCACTCCCTGACACCCTCAAAAGTCCCTCCCCAGCTTTCTTGTAGCCCCCTTAAAGATTTCTGTTCTATTACTACCTGACACCCCAAAAAGTCTCTCCCTAGCCTTCTTGTAGCCGCCTTAAAGATTTCTGTTCCTATTGATTTCTCTCCCACCCCTCTAACTGCTCCCCTCTCACCTTTCCACCCTCCTTCCCCCCACTCTTGTCCCCAGCCTGCGAACCCAACCATCTGTTTCTGCCTGGGGCTCCCTCACAGCTGCTGTGGCTCTCTGGGGAGGGGGTGGCCACAGAGAGCCCCTGGGATGGCTTGGGCAGATGTTTTTTTTTTTATGAACAGCAAGCACCTTTCTCTCTGAGGTGCTTTCAGAGCTGCCTTAAAAATGACTCCACACTCAGGCAGGCTTGGCAGGGCTGCAGCCACTGGAAAGCAATTGCATTCGAATCTTTAGGGAGGAAGTTTGGCTAAAATTGCCCCCAAGTTACCTATTTCTGAGGAGCTCAAGCAGCACAATAACCTCTTTGAGGGATTCCAGGGCTGGATGCATGAAAACTCTCTTTCAGTGAATGAGAACCTGATGACATTGCTCATTTCTGGGCTGCAAGTTTTGAACCGATGCATTATGCACCAGGCTGAAAGAATCCTTCTTGAAGGAATAGAGCTGCTACTTTAGAAAGCAGGAGGGAAGCATTCCTGTTCTAGGAGGAGGTAAGGTGAACACTTCCAAATCCAAATCCCCCCAAATAAAGGGTTGCAGCCAAGCAGAAGACACAAATAACCAACTGCGTAATGGGGACCATGTGGAGTTCAAGGCTCCTAGTTTATCTCCTGGGTACTCTGCCCATTGTTCTGTCTGTAAACTACATTTATTGGGCAGCCAGAGATAGAAATCTGGGTTTTGTTGGTGTTTTGGTGTTTTTTTCCTGGGCTTCTGTTGTGGAAGGTGATTTTTTTCTTTATATTCCTCAGAAGTGCCATTTCGATTTTTCTTTCATGTTTTTGCTGCCCTCAAAACAGAATCATAGAATCAATTGTCAGGGTTGGAAGGGATCTCAAGGCTCAGCCAGTTCCAACCCGCCTGCCATGGGCAGGGACACCTCACACTCCAGCAGGTTGCTCACAGCCACATCCAGCCTGGCTGCAAAAACCTCCAGGCAGGAGGCTTCCACCACCTCCCTGGGCAACCTCTGCCAGTCTCTCACCACCCTCATGGGGAACAACTTCTTCCTCACATCCAATCTCAATCTCCCCATTTCTAGTTTTGCTCCATCCCCCCAGGTCTTATCACTCCCTGACACCCTCAAAAGTCCCTCCCCAGCTTTCTTGTAGCCCCCTTCAGATCCTGGAAGGCCACAAGAAGGTCTCCTCAGAGCCTTCTCCTCTCCAGACTGCACAACCCCAACTCTCTCAGGCTGTCCTCATGGCAGAGCAGCTCCAGCCCTCTGCTCATCCTCATGGCCCTTCTCTGGACACCTTCCAGCACCTCCAGATCCTTCCTGGAACAGAGGCTCCAGAACTGGACCCAGAGCTCCAGCTGTGGTCTCAGCAGAGTGGAGCAGAGGGGGAGAATCCCCTCCCTGGCCCTGCTGGCCACACTTCTCTTGCTGCAGCCCAGGCTCTGCTTGGCTCTCTGGGCTGCAAGTGCTCACTGCTGGCTCCTCTTGAGCTTCTCATCTTCCAGCACCCCCAAGGCCTTTTCTTCAGTGCCAGCCAGTCCCTGCCCAGCCTCTATCAGTGCCTGGGATTGCCCTGACCCAGCTGCAGGACCTTGCACTTGGTCTTGTTGAACCTCATGAGGTTGTCATGGGCTCACCTCTCCAGCCTGTCCAGGTCCCTCTGGATGGATCCCTTCCCTCCAGCCTGCCAGCTGCACCTCACAGCTTGGTGTTGTTGGTGAACTTGCTGAGGCTGCAGCAGATTAACATCATGCTGGATCAGTTAGCATCTGCCCTTCTGCATCTGGGAAGAGATTCCTGGCTACTGAAGCTCACCCCCATTAAAGTGGTTGATCTTGACCCTCATTTCAGTGGTGCCAAGCTGAAGATCATTTGAAGTTCACTTTGCCTTTTTTTCTGTGACTGATACAGCAGTAAAAGAGTCTCCAGAGTGTCTCCCCCCGCTGCCTAGGAGGCTGTGGCAAAATGTGGAGGAACTGTGGTCAGTAAAATCTGTGGCAACTACCAGTAAGAAGCTCACTTTGGGACTTACTGGGACATAGGCTGTGAGCCCTCCACAAATTTATTCTAGGACTTCTTTTTTTCCCCCATGCAGCTCAGGTGGTAAAGGAGATCTAGAGGCTTCCTTTCTGCAGGGATGGGGAAGGTATTTGTGTCATCCTCCTGGTGTTCTTCAGGGCTGCTGGCACAATGAAGTGGGGAAGTAGCTGCTGCTATGTGATGGAGAGGCTGATAACAGTCTGTGGTTGGAGTGGCTGGAGAGCAGCCAGGCAGAGAGGGACCTGGGGGTGCTGGTGGACAGCAGCTGAAGAGGAGCCAGCAGTGTGCCCAGGTGGCCAAGAAGGCCAATGGCATCCTGGCCTGCATCAGCAATAGTGTGGCCAGCAGGAGCAGGGAAGTCATTCTGCCCTGTGCTCAGCACTGGTTAGGTCACACCTTGAGTGCTGTGTCCAGTTCTGGGCTCCTCAGTTTAAGAAAGATGTTGAGATGCTGGAAGGTGTCCGGAGAAGGGCAGCAAGGCTGGGGAGGGGTCTGGAGCACAGCCCTGTGAGGAGAGGCTGAGGGAGCTGGGGGTGTTCAGCCTGGAGAAGAGGAGGCTCAGGGGAGACCTTCTTGCTCTCTACAGCTCCCTGAAGGGAGGTTGTAGCCAGGTGGGGGTTGGTCTCTTCTCCCAGGCAAGCAGGGACAAAAGGAGAGGACACAGTCTCAAGCTGTGCTGGGAGAGATTTAGTCTTCATCTCAGTAAGAAATTCTTCCCAGACAGAGCTTGGCCATTGGGATGTGCTGCCCAGGGAGGTGGTGGAGTCACCATCCCTGGAGGTGTTTAAGAAAAGCCTGGATGAGGCACTCAGTGCCATGGTGTGGTTGATTAGATGGTGTTGGGTGAGAGATTGGACTGGATGATCTCTGAGGTCTCTTCCAACCTGGTGGGTTCTGTGATTCTGTGAAAAAGCCTCTGGGCAATATGTAAACATGCCAGATGTGAGGTCAGTGCATGCTGATGGCTGATGGATGGCTTTTATCCTGCATCCCTGCCCTTTGCCTTTTGGGGCTGGCAGTGGATCTGCACACAGACATGGATGCAAGCTGGCTCTGCATGCAGGACATCCAATCCACATAGAATCAGAGAATGGTCTGGGTTGGAAGGGACCTCCAAAGCTTATCCAGTCCAAGCCCCTCTGCAGTCAGCAGGGACATCCCCAACTAGATCAGGTTGCCCACAGCCCTCTCCAGCCTCACCTTCAAGATCTCCAGGCATGGAGCCTCAACCACCTCCCTGGGCAACCTCTTCCAGTGTTCCACCACCCTCATGCTGCACAACTTCTTCCTCACATCCAATCTCAATCTGCTCTGCTCTACTTTGAAGCCATTGTCCCTGCTCCTGTCCCTGCAGCCCTTTGCAAACAGTCTCTCTGCAGCCTTCTTGCAGCCCCCTTCAGGTCCTGGCAGGTTGCTCTTAGGTCTCCCTGCAGCCTTCTCTTCTCCAGGCTGAACACCCCCAGCTCCCTCAGCCTGGCCTCCTAGCAGAGCTGCTCCAACCCCCTGAGCATTTTCCTGGCCTCCTCTGGAGCCTCTCCATCAGGTCCATGTCCTTCCTGTGCTGAGGGCTCCAGAGCTGCACACAGCACTGCAGGTGAGGTCTCAGCAGAGCAGAGCAAAGTGGCAGAATCACCTCTCAGGCTCTGCTGGCAATGCTGCTTTGGATGCAGCCCAGGCTGCCCTTGGCCTTCTGTGCTGCAAGCTCACCCTGCCTGCTCCATGTGTTTTGTTCTCCTTGTGCTGGGGGTGTATGGTGACTCTCACATCCATCAAAACTGTCTTCTTCCTTTTTGTTCAGTGTCCTATCAGCAGCAAGAAGTGCATGTAGGCAAAAACAAACAAAAAAAAAAAAAACCCTGTCATGGATCTGAAATTCCAGTGGTGGGACCTGTTCTTAATCTTCCACATAATCAAGGGGCTGCCTGCCCCCAGTCCTTGCTGGCTGCTGGTGGAATGCTGACTCACTGCATGTGTTTGGCTGCTGCTGTCTGGGCATTGCCTCCAAGTGATTTGTTTGTTCCTGTTTGGAAGGGGGAACTGAAGGAGAGCAGTGTGATGGATACCATGTGTATGGCAGGACAGATCCCTCTCTTGGATATCTCTCTCATCCCATCCTAGTTAGATAGAAGAGAGCTTGAGGGCATCTTGGGTTGCTAAGTGAGATGTTGGAGGAGCGGGAAGCAGCATCACAAGGTATCAACTGGGTGTCCTCCGTGGCTGAATTGTTTTGGCTGGTGGTCCTAAGATGACTGAGAAGAAGCCTGAAGCATTTTAAAAGCATGCTGCCTCCTGAACCTGAAAGCAATTAAGAGATCATTCCAGTGGGGGAGAGCTGTTTTCTTCCATCCACAGAAAGCCATCATTTCCCCATGTAGGCCAAGTCCTCCACCCCTGCCTAGATGGATGCATAGTAATCCAGGAGGTGAATTCTCACAGAATCACAGAATGTTAGGGGCTGGAAGGGACCTCCAAAGCTCATCCAGTCCAACCCCCCTGCCAGAGCAGCAGCACCTAGAGCAGGTCACACAGGAACACATCCAGCTGGGGTTGGAATATCTCCAGAGAGGGAGACTCCACAACCCCCCCAGGCAGCCTGGTTCAGGGCTCTGTCACCCTCACAGGGAAAAAATTCTTCCTTCTGTTTCCATGGAACTTCCTCTGCCTCAACTTCCACCACTGCCCCTTGTGCTGGCATTGGGCATCACCCAGCAGAGCCTGGCTCCAGCCTCTGGGCACTCCCCCTGCACATCTTGAGCCCCAGCAATGAGGTCACCTCTCAGGCTCCTCCTCTGCAAGCTCCAGAGCCCTCAGCTCCCTCAGGCTCTCCTCCTCAGGAAGATCTTCCACTGCCTTCAGCATCTTTGTGGCTCTGTGCTGGACTCTCTCAAGCAGTTCCCTGAGGTCCTTCCTGACCTGAGGGTCCCAGAACTGGACACAATCTTCCAGATGTGGCCTCAGCAGGGCAGAGGAGAGGGGGAGGAGAACCTCTCTGGACCTACTGACCACAGCCCTTCTGATCCACCCCAGGCTGCCCTTGGCCTTCTTGGCCACCAGAGCACATTGCTGGCTCATGGGCAACCTCCCACCCACCAGGACCCCCAGGTCCTTTTCCCCTTCCCTGCTCTCCAGCAGCTCATTCCCCAACCTCTCCTGCTCCATGGGGTTGTTCTTTCCCAGCTGCAGGATTCTCCCTTTGCCCTTGTTAAACTGAAATTTTCTGTGTGTCCTTCAATGAAGGAATGGAAGAGCTGCTTCCCAAGCTTGTTTCTCATAGGTTATTAACTTCATTTCCAAACCAGTGGTTTCCACACTCCAGATGTTACTTTCTGTGAGTCAGACTTTGCATAGCTCTGTCTGGAGCAGCTGAAATGCAGAGTGGTGTCAGGAGAGTGTTTTAGACTGTGCTGAGGAGGAGCACACTCATTCCTCAGTTACAGAACAAAACCACTGCAATCTTTAAGCCTTAATGAAGACTTCCAGGAAGAGGAAATAAAAGTATTTAAATCTTGTTCCTGATGATAGCATTGATCATAGAATGGGCTGGGTTGGAAGGGACCTCCAAGGCTCATCCAGTCCAAGCCCCTCTGCACTCAGCAGGGACATCCCCAACTAGATCAGGTTGCCCACAGCCCTCTCCAGCCTCACCTTCAAGATCTCCAGGCATGGAGCCTCAACCACCTCCCTGGGCAACCTCTTCCAGTGTTCCACCACCCTCATGCTGCACAACTTCTTCCTCACATCCAATCTCAATCTGCTCTGCTCTACTTTGAAGCCATTGTCCCTGCTCCTGTCCCTGCAGCCCTTTGCAAACAGTCTCTCTGCAGCCTTCTTGCAGCCCCCTTCAGGTCCTGGCAGGTTGCTCTTAGGTCTCCCTGGAGCCTTCTCTTCTCCAGGCTGAACACCCCCAGCTCCCTCAGCCTGGCCTCCTAGCAGAGCTGCTCCAACCCCCTGAGCATTTTCCTGGCCTCCTCTGGAGCCTCTCCATCAGGTCCATGTCCTTCCTGTGCTGAGGGCTCCAGAGCTGCACACAGCACTGCAGGTGAGGTCTCAGCAGAGCAGAGCAAAGTGGCAGAATCACCTCTCTGGCTCTGCTGCCAATGCTGCTTTGGATGCAGCCCAGGCTGCCCTTGGCCTTCTGTGCTGCAAGCTCACCCTGCCTGCTCCTGGCCAGCTTCTCATCCCCCAGCACCCCCAAGGCCTTTTCCTCAGGGCTGCTTTCTCTCCCCTCCTCCCCCAGCCTGTCTTGACAGTGAGGATTGTTCCAGCCCAGGTGGGATGATGCCATCAGTTCTGTGTGGCTGCCTTTGTAGGCTGGGTTACCTAGAGCAGCTTTTGCAGTTTAAGCATGAAGACCTAGGCTGTTAAATGTCCTCAAAAGCCATCAGGATGTGTTCTGTGGAGGAACTCATTGTGTGCTGTCATGCTGCAGGCTGCTCCGCAACTCAGAGTTGCAGGGATCTGTATCAAATGTTAACCAGCATAAATCTTGCCTGTACTAGGAGCTGAACTAAACTGCCAAGTCCAGATAAATGTATGATGGAAGAAGAAAGCCAACCCCATCCTGGGCTGCATCAAGAGAAGCTTGGCCAGCAGGCTGAGGGAGGTGATTCTCCCCCTGTAGTCCACTCTGGTGAGATGGAGTCCCTCAGGGATCAGTACTGGGACCAGTCCTGTTCAACATCTTTGGTGGTGACATGGACAGTGCCACTGGGGCACCCTCAGCACCAAGCTGTGTGGTGCAGCTGACAGGCTGGAGGGAAGGGATCCATCCAGAGGGACCTGGACAGGCTGGACAGGTGACCCCATGACACCCTCATGAGGTACAAGACGACCAAGTGCAAGGTCCTGCAGCTGGGTCAGGGCAATGCCAGGCACTGATAGAGGCTGGGCAGGAACTGGCTGGAGAGCAGCCCTGAAGGAAAGGCCTTGGGGGTGCTGGGGGAGGAGAAGCTCAGCAGGAGCCAGCAGTGAGCACTTGCAGCCCAGAGAGCCAAGCAGAGCCTGGGCTGCAGCAAGAGAAGTGTGGCCAGCAGGGCCAGGGAGGGGATTCTCCCCCTCTGCTCCACTCTGCTCAGACCACACCTGGAGCTCTGGGTCCAGTTCTGGAGCCTCTGTTCCAGGAAGGATCTGGAGGTGCTGGAAGGTGTCCAGAGAAGGGCCATGAGGATGAGCAGAGGGCTGGAGCTGCTCTGCTCTGGAGACAGCCTGAGAGAGTTGGGGTTGTGCAGTCTGGAGAAGAGAAGGCTCTGAGGAGACCTTCTTGTGGCCTTCCAGGATCTGAAGGGGGCTCCAAGAAAGCTGGGGAGGGACTTTTGAGGGTGTCAGGGAGTGATAGGACTTGGGGGAGTGGAGCAAAACTGGAAGTGGGGAGATTGAGATTGGGTGTTAGGAAGAAGTTGTTCCCCATGAGGGTGGTGAGAGACTGGCAGAGGTTGCCCAGGGAGGTGGTGGAAGCCTCATGCCTGGAGGTTTTTGCAGCCAGGCTGGATGTGGCTGTGAGCAACCTGCTGTAGTGTGAGGTGTCCCTGCCCATGGCAGGGGGGTTGGAACTGGCTGAGCCTTGAGCTCCCTTCTCACCCTGTCCATTCCATGATTCTATGATATTTAGTATTCAGAAAAAGAAATCCAAGGTCTGCTGGGTTAAGTCCAGCCCAGGAGGGGGTGGGCTGGAAATCTCTAGCCCTGGGTGGGCAAAGAAAGCTGCCCCCAGGTGGTCAGGGAGACCTGGCCTCCCTCCCAGAGGGAGGGGTCCCCAGGTCAAAGCTTGTTCCACTTCTATTTCTTTTGCACAACTCCAAGAGGGACAGTTTCCTGCCTTGCACTCTTTTTCTCCTGCTCTGCACTCTCTTTCTCCTGCCCTTGGCTCCTGACATCCTTCTGCTCTTGCTGTGAGCTGCCAACCACGTGGCCTGACTTGCTCCATGTGATCCCAGACACCTAAGGGGACTGCATCCAAAGAGGATCCATCTTGCATCCAATGAGGATCCATCTTCCATCCAGAGAATCCTTTGCCAGCTGCCTCTGTGTTTGTCTAGATTTTTATTTATCCCTTTTTCCTTACGCCTTTGCATCTTTCCTTTTACTTAAATACCTTTTATTTTTTGGGGGGGTTGAACTTACCTTTTTTTACTCCCCAATTGATGCAAGATTTGTTCTTTTGTTGGTTTACCTCTCTCTTCTCCTCCTGCCTATTTTCATTTCCCTACTGGGAAAAAGGGGAGAGGGGAGGTAACCTAAATGTGTTCCTTTGGGAAAAGCTGAAATGGAAGCTACCTTTACAAAAGGCAAACCAAAACCTAGGACTATAAAATGTGATGAATGTGTGCAAAATATATTTGCATAGAGTTACAATTCAGGGAAAAGAAAGACCAAACCCAAGGATTGCCTTGTACAGAGCTACACCTCCCTGGATTGCATAGAGGGTTGCTTGCAGACCAACCCCAACTTTGCTTTCCTGGTGCCTCCATGACACAATATGAGCCAGGAGAAGGCCAGGAAAGATAGAAAGGAGCAATCCATGCAAAAACACAGAAATAATAATCAAAAAGGAAAGAAAAGAAGAAGTTTGTGCAGCAAACTTCATCCTACTCAGCAAGCCAAAGGAAGGAAATGGAAACACATCTATGATATTGTTTTGTATCCCATCCCCTGCTTTATTTACCTCTTCCCTGAAAAGATGTCCAGCAAGCTCCTAGTCTTCATAACTAAGAACCTTGGCTGAAGTAGCAGCCTCAAAGCCCAACAAAATGAGACATTTGATTTGCTTCAGCCTTGGACAAGCTGCAGGTGAAGCTCAATGTAGGGAAATCATTGGCGGCTTTTGGACAGGGCTGCCCCCGAGAACATTGTCAGCTGTCAGGAAGTGTCAATGTGCTAAATGGTAGAGAAAGGGCAAAGCATTTTCATGGCAAAGCAGTCCAATGTGAAGCATCCTGACTTTTTTTTCTTTCCCTGTTTTACAACTCCATGCCAGATTTCCCCATGGATTCCAACAATGGCAACTGCAGAGGCGCTGGCAGCGGTAAGTACCTCGATTCATACACCTGTGGAAGGAGCTATGGGCCCTCAAATCCTTTGAATGTTTGGTTAAGGAAGAGGGAGACTGTGTGATCACAGGATCTTAGGTGTTGGAAAGGACCTCCAAAGGTCTTCCAGTCCAAGACCCCTGCCAGAGCAGGACCAGAGAATCCAGCACAGGTCACACAGGAACACATCCAGACAGGGCTGCAAAGGCTCCAGAGAAGGAGACTCCACAACCTCTCTGGGCAGCCTGCTCCAGGGCTCTGTCACCCTCCCAGGGAAGAAGTTCCTCCTCATGTTGAGGTGGAACCTCCTGTGCTGCAGTTTCCATCCATTGCCCCTTGTCCTATCCCAGGGCACAACTGAGCAGAGCCTGTCCCTGTCCCTCCCTCCTGACCCCAGCCCTCAGCTATTGATAGACATTGATCAGATCCCTCTCAGTCTTCTCCTCTCCACACTAAACACCCCCAGGGCTCTCAGCCTCTCCTCCCCAGGCACTGCTCCAGTCCCTTCAGCATCCTTGGAGCCCTCCCTTGGACTCTCTCCAGCAGATCCCTGTCCCTCCTGAACTAGGGAGCCCAGACCTGGATGCAATATTCCAGGTGAGGTCTCAGCAGGGCAGAGGAGAGGGGGAGGAGAACCTCCCTGGCTCTGCTGGACACACTCCTCTGAATGCCCCCCAGGACCCCATTGGCCTTCTTGGCCCCCAGGGCACATTGCTGTCCCATGCAGAACTTGTTGTCCACCAGCACTCCCAGCTCCTTCTGCTTGGGGCTGCTCTCCAGCAGATCCCCTCCCAACCTGTCCTGCTGCAGTTTCTTCTCCCTTCCCAGCTGCAGGACTCTGCACTTCTCGTTTTTGACCCTCATTAGGTTCCTCTCTGCCCAGCTCTCAGTCTGTCCAAGTCTCTGAGTGGCCTCACAGCCTTCAGGTGTCTCAGTCAGTTTTGGAATATTGTATCCAGGTCTGGGCTCCCCAGTTCAGGAGGGACAGGGATCTGCTGGAGAGTCCAAGTGAGGGCTGCAAGGATGCTGAGGGGACTGGAGCAGTGCCTGGGGAGGAGAGGCTGAGAGCCCTGGGGGTGGTTAGTGTGGAGAGGAGAAGGCTGAGAGGGATCTGATCAATGTCTATCAATAGCTGAGGGCTGGGGTCAGGAAGGAAGGGACAGGGACAGGCTCTGCTCAGTTGTGCCTGGGATAGGACAAGGAGCAATGGATGGAAACTGCAGCACAGGAGGTTCCACCTCAACATGAGGAGGAACTTCTTCCCTGTGAGGGTCCCAGAGCACTGGAATAGGCTGCCCAGAGAGGTTGTGGAGTCTCCTTCTCTGGAGCCTTTCCAGCCCTGTCTGGATGTGTTCCTGTGTGACCTGTGCTGGATTCTCTGGTCCTGCTCTGGCAGGGGTGTTGGACTTGATGATCCTTGGATGTCCCTTTCAATCCCTAACATCCTCTGGCCCTATGAACTAAGCGAGAGCTTTCTTTGAGAACCTGGGCATGTCCATAAGAACAGGACTTACAAAAGGCATTCCTCAAACTAATAGGAGAATAGAATCCAACACTGTCTTAAAACTGAGGGGACTGAAAGGCTGTACTTCCTTCTCTTGCAGCTGAGGTTATTTTCTTCTGCTTGTGCCACAGAGCAACCTGCTGCAGAGCAGAAGAATGATAAAGTCTATGACTTGTTGGTCTTGAACACTGAGTTTGGGTCATAGGAGAACATCTCTTATGGCCTCTTCCAAGGTAGCTTATAAAATTTGCCCCAATTTGCCCTAAAGTCTGCCTGTGAGCTCCCCCAGGCAGAAAGGAAACCAAGAATCACTTCCTTTCCCTGCCTTTGTTGGATTTTTTTCTCTAAGCACAAAAGCTGAAGTCTGTAGGGGCTCTATATATAGATTCTTGAGGATGTGTTTGAAATCCAAGGAAACAATACTACTACTCTTCTTCTGAAATGTTCTCCTCTTTCCTGTGCTCCATTTTCAACTACAAAAAAAAAAAACAAAAAAACCCACAACCAAACAAAACCCCAAACCAACCCTTTCAATAGAGAATAGCTAAAGGTTTGAGAAATCCATATCCATGTCATTCCATCTTTGGTTTGTTTTTAAGATGCAGAAGTCTTACACAGCAAATCACAGTCTCACAGTACAGTAGAGGTTGGAAGGGACCCCCAGAGATCATCCAGTCCAAGCCCCCCTGCCAGATTAGGAGCACCCAGGGGAGTCTGCACAGGAATGATTCCAGCTGGGGTTGGAAAGGCTCCACAGAAGGAGACTCCACAACCTCTCTGGGCAGCCTGCTCCAGGGCTCTGGCACCCTCACTGTAAAGAAGTTTCTCCTCCTGTTGAGCTGAAACCTTCTCTGCTCCAGTTTGTCTCCATTGTTCCTTGGCTTCTTGCTGTGCACCACCCAAAAGAGCTTGGCCCCCTCCACTTGACCTCCAGCCCTCAGCTCTTGAGAGACATTGATCAGATCTCCTCTCAGCCTTCTCTTCTCCACACTAAACAGCCCCAGGGCTCTCAGTCTCTCTTCCCAGAGCAGATGCTCAAGTCCCCTAAGCATCCTCCTGCCTCTCCCTTGGACTCTCTCCAGCAGCTCTCTGTCTCTCTTGACCTGGGGAGCCCCAAACTGGACACAGGATTGCAGCTGTGGTCTCAGCAGGGCAGAGCAGAGCAGAGGGGGAGCAGAACCTCCCCAGCCCTGCTGGCCACACTTTTCTTGCTGCCCCCCAGGCTCCCCTTGGCTCTCTTGGCCACAAGGGCACATTGCTGTGCCATGCAGAACTTGCTGCCCACCAGCACTCCAAGCTCTTTCTCCATGGAGCTGCTCTCCAGCAGGGCATTCCCTAACCTGTCCTGGTGCCTGCTGTTGTTCCTCCCCAGCTGCAGGACCCTGCCCTTGTCCTGACTGACCTCCAGGAGGTTTGCCTGCAGCCAGCTCTCACCCTGTCCTGATCTCATGTCTTCTTTATCACAGTCTTAATGTTGGATTCCTGTTGGATTTAACTACATCACTGGCTGCTGTGCTTTGGTGTATAGAAACAGGCTGCATGATGTCTGCTTTCACTTAAATACTGAGTTAAATGTCAAAACAGAGGAGCATGAGGATGTGACACTGGGACCTGCTGTTGGAAACAACTCCACCAAACTCCATGTGGACTTTAGCCTGAAATAAGTAAATATTTGCATTAGAACAGCCAGCCCTGAAATATTGGTGGTGTTAATGAACACCTGGGCTGGAGCTTCCACCTTAGCACTCCCTGGGCTCTAAAGAAAATGTTTTTTTACCTCCAGCTATCTGGAAGCTGAACTGCTGGAAACGCTGCTCTGACAGTGCTCATTTGTGCTGTCCTCACCACCATAAAGAGCTAATAAATGTCCCTATTTTAAATAAACCTGAGGTTCTGGGTCATAATAAAATAGTCCTGCAGCTGGGAAGGAAAAATAAACTGCAGCAGGACAGGTTGGGAGGTGATCTGCTGGAGAGCAGCCCCATGGAGAAAGAGCTTGGAGTGCTGGTGGATAACAAGTTCTGCATGGGACAGCAATGTGCCCTGGGGGCCAAGAGAGCCAAGGGGAGCCTGGGGGGCAGCAAGAAAAGTGTGGCCAGCAGGGCTGGGGAGGTTCTGCTCCCCCTCTGCTCTGCCCTGCTGAGACCACAGCTGCAATCCTGTGTCCAGTTTGGGGCTCCCCAGGTCAAGAGAGACAGAGAGCTGCTGGAGAGAGGCCAAGGGAGAGGCAGGAGGATGCTTAGGGGACTTGAGCATCTGCCCTGGGAAGAGAGACTGAGAGCCCTGGGGCTGTTTGGTCTGGAGAAGAGAAGGCTGAGAGGGATCTGATCAATGTCTATCAAGAGCTGAGGGCTGGAGGTCAAGTGGAGGGGGCCAAGCTCTTTTGGGTGGTGCACAGCAAGAAGCCAAGGAACAATGGAGACAAACTGGAACAGAGAAGGTTTCAGCTCAACAGGAGGAGAAACTTCTTTAGAGTGAGGGTGCCAGAGCCCTGGAGCAGGCTGCCCAGAGAGGTTGTGGAGTCTCCTTCTGTGGAGCCTTTCCAGCCCCAGCTGGATGCATTCCTGTGCAGACTCCCCTGGGTGCTCCTGCTCTGGCAGGGGGGGTTGGAACTGGCTGATCTCTGGAAGTCCCTTCCAGCCTCTCATGTTGTGTGATTCTGTGAGTCTCCCTCCTCTTGACAGCCAGCCTTTATGTTGTGGGGCGTGGTGATGAGGTCTCCCCTAAGCCTCCTCTGCTCTTTTCTGCCTAAAGCAAGCTGTCTGGTTTTACAGAGCGCTGCAAATGCAAGCCTATGAAAGCCACTCAGAAGACCTATCTGCGAAACAACTACAACTATGGTAAGAGCAGCTGCTGGGCCAGCTCCCAGCTCTTCCAAGCCCTACACTAAGGGGAAGTTTCCTATTAAAAAACACACACACACACACACCCCCAAAAAAAAAAAAAGAAATAAAAACCCCAATGGTAACCCATTTCCACTGGTTAATGCAGTGATGCTTATTCCAGGAGGGGGAAGATGTCTCCTGAAACAGTTCCAAGTGAGGAGGATGGAAGGGATTAGCTTAAAGTGCTTGTGAAGGAGTCTCTTTGAGTGTTCTCCTGGTGTCAGTGTAGGCATTTGGGGTTCCTGCACCTTTCTGCCACGGGACAAAAAATTCCCCTTGTGGGATGCTGTGGTGGGTTGAAATTACAACCCCTCCTCCCCCTCCCCACCTATGTTGGAGAAAAAGACCCCCAAAATAAAATTGCCAGAGCAGCTCTGTTGCAAAGCAAATGAAGCTATTTTTACAAGGGTGGTGGGTTGAAAGTCCTCCCCCCCAAGATAAAGTTGCCAGAGCAGCTCTGTTGCAAAGCAAATGAAGCTCTGCTTACAAGCAAAACTACAATCTAGGAATAGGGAACTCTACCACTTTTCTACTCAAATTTTCCTAGGCATCGGCCTAGAAGTGCCACAAAGAGCAAAACTGCAACCTAGAAATAGGGAATGCAATGAATATGTACCAAATAAACAATATTTTTAGGTGTTAATATATATAAAATAGATACAGAAATAGAATGTATTTAGGTGTTAATATATATAATATAGATATAGAAATAGAATGTAGGTGTTAGTATATATAATATAGCTATAGAAATAGAATGTATTTAGGTGTTAATCTATATAAAATAGATATAGATATAGAAATAGAATGTATTTAGGTATTAATATATATAATATAGATATAGATATAGAAATAGAATGTATTTAGGTGTTAATATATATAGTATAGATACAGAAATAGAATGTATCTAGGTGTTAGTATATATAATATAGATATAGAAATAGAATGCATTTAGGTATTAATATATATAATATAGCTATAGAAATAGAATGTATCTAGGTGTTAGTATATATAATATAGATATAGAAATAGAATGTATTTAGGTATTAATATATATAATATAGATATATAAATAGAATGTATTTAGATATTAATATATATAAAATAGATGTAGAAATAGAACATATTTAGGTATTAATACTTATAATGTAGATATAGAAATAGAATGTACTTAGGAGTTAATATATATAATACAGATATATAAATGTAATATATATGCACATTAATCTATTAATCTATTATTATAGATACAGAATTAGGATAGATTTATGTATTAACATATATAAAACATAATATATAATATATTTGCACATTAATCTATTAATCTTTTATTATAGATACAGAAATAGAATAGATTTATATATTAACATATGTAATACAGATATATAAATATAAAATATTTACATATTGATCTATTAATCTATTATAGACACAGAAATAGGATAGATTTATATATTAACACATGTAATACAGATACATAAATATAATATATTTACATATTAATCTGTTAATCTATTATAGATACAGAAATAGGATAGATTTATATATTAATATATATTAATATATATTATATATGTAGAGAGAGAAATATAATAGATTTCTAAAGATGATGGATTTATATGCAACTATGGTCAGATAAGCCTTTGTTACAAACAATTTCTATTAAACTTCAGTGATAATTATAATAATAATGATGATAATGATAATAATAATAATTAATAATAATAATAATAATAATAATAATAATAATAATAATAATAATAATAATAATAATAATAGTAGTAGTAGTAGTAGTAGTAGTAGTAGTACCAAAGATCATTGGGTGTTTTTTGGGGGATTTTCTTGAGGTGACTACTCAGTTTTATCTTGTTTGGGTGGGTTTGTCTGGAAATAAAAATAAAAATTAAAAAAACTCAAACATCATTGGGTGTTCTTTTTTTTTTAGGTGGCTACTCAGGTTTATTTTGTTTGGGAGGATTTGTCTGGAAATATAATAATAAGAAGAATAGTAATAATAGTACTAGTAATAGTAATAATAATATATCAATCAAACATCATTTGGTTGTTTGTTTTTTTAATTTTTTTTTGAGGTGCCTACTCAGGTTTATCTTGTTTGGGTGGATTTGTCTGGAAGTATAATAATATTATTATTATTAATAATAATATTAATAATTATATTAATAATAATAACAGTAACAGTAGTAGTAATAGTAATAATAGTATCAATCAAACATCATTGGTTGGGGTTATTTTTGAGGTGACTCTCAGGTTTATCTTGTTTGGGTGGATTTGTCTAGAAATATAATAATAATAGTAATAATAATAATAATAGTAATATATCAATCAAACATCACTGGGTGTTTGTTTTTTGGGTTTTTTTTTTTGAGGTGCCTACTCAGTTTTATCTTGTTTGGGTAGATTTGTCTGGAAATAATAATAATAATAATAATAATAATAATAATAATAATAATAATAATAATATCAATCAAACATCATTGGGTGTTTGGTTTTGGTTTTTTTTTTTTTTGAGGTGCCTACTCAGTTTTATCTTGTTTGGGTAGATTTGTCTGGAAATAATAATAATAATAATAGTAACAATAATAATAATAACAATAATAACAGCAACAATAATAGTAGTAGTAATAGGAATAATATTATCAATCCAGCGTCATTGGTTGTGGGGTTTTTTTTGAGGTGCCTACTCAGGTTTATCTTGTTTGGGTGGATTTGTCTGGAAATATTATTATAATAATAATAGTAATAATAATAGTAATAATAATAATATATCAATGAAACATCATTGAGTGTTTGGGGTTTCTATTTTTTTTTTTGAGGTGCCTACTCAGTTTTATCTTGTTTGGGTGGTTTTGTCTGGAAATAATAATAATAAATCAAACATAATTTGGTCTTTTTTTTTTTTTTTGAGGTGAATACTGAGTTTTGTCTCATTTGGGTGGATTTGTCTGGAAATATAATAATCAGCCACGGGATTGGCTTTGCATTTGGATGTGGTGTTCAGCTCAGTGCTCACCATGGGAGAAATTAAAAGTTGTCTTTAAGGGGGCTGCAAGATGTTGCTGAGTGATGATCTTCATGTGCAGTGCATGTGAAGGGAGGAGAAGTTCCCTGGTTCTTTTTCTTCCATATTCTTCCCCCCTTTTTATATTTTTTTGCATAATTTAGGAGAAATTTGGAATGCAGGGAATCTGTTTGTGGAAGGGGGGAGTCTTGTTTGCTGGCTGTGAAAGACTGGGGCATCCTCTGGAGGATAGCCACAGGATTGGCTTTGCATTTGGATGTGGTCTTCAGCTCAGTGCCCACCATGAGAGGATTGCAAAGCATTGCCTCTAAAAGGCAAAAAAGAAAGGGGTGGGGGAGGAAACAATGAGATGGGTCAGCAGGTCAGGATCAGGAACGTTTGGAGTTCATAAAGAGCAGAGCAGATTGGTGCTGGGCAGTGCACTGAAGGGAGAATAAAACTGCTCAGGGCCTGCCCTCTAGCAGAAGAAGTGAGGCAAGAAGCTTTAATGCACATCCCCATCCCCCTGAAAGGTGGAGAGTGAAAGATCAAGTTGGGTCATCTGTACTGCAGGCAAAGAGGGAGGAGATGCAGCTTGAGGGAGGAGGAGAGTGCGCAGCTGCATCTATTTCGAGTGGGAAGGGTGCAGAAGAAGGGATGCTAAAGCCCAAGTTGAAAAGACATAAACCCGACTTACACAGCCCTGTTTAAGCCCAACTTAAACAGGACATGAGGAGGCTCTGGCCAGCCTGATCTAGTGTGAGGTGTCCCTGCCCATGGCAGGGGGTTTGGAACTGGATGATCCTTGTGGTCCCTTCCAACCCTGACTGATTCTATGATTCTATGATTCTATGAATCCAGCTCCTGCATAACTGCTGCTGGTGGCCATGCTGGTGTGAGATAGACTGAGCTAGCTGGAGCCTCTTGGTGGGCAGTGAAGTAAGGAAATGAAGAGCTGGTGGCAGGGAGTTGAGCTGAGCTTTTGCTACTGGACCATCCAAAAGACTAATCCCAGAGGTCACCAAAAGCAGCTCAGGGGGTGAGCTCCATTCTCTGCTGCTGCTAACTGCTCTCTTTGTGGCTCTCCCAAGTCATTCGAGCTAAAGTGAAGGAGGTGAAGACTAAATGTCACGATGTCACTGCCGTGGTGGAAGTGAAGGAGGTCCTCAAATCTTCCCTGGTCAACATCCCAAAGGACACTGTAAACCTTCACACCAACTCTGGCTGCCTGTGTCCCCCTCTGAGTGCCAATGAAGAGTACATCATTATGGGCTACGAAGATGAGGAGCGCTCCAGGTAACTCCTCCTTGCGTTGTCCTTGAAGCCTGTTTGGCTGGGTTTGATGCCCTGCCTGTAAAGCTGAACTCCAGAGCCACCAGAAAAGGCAAACCTGGTGTTACTCTCTTGTGGTGGGTTGGAGATTACCCCCCCAAACTAAATTGGAGATTACCCTCAGAGTAATCTGGTCCCCTTCCCAAAAAAAAAAAAAAAAATCAGAATTTGGAAGGGAAATGAAAGTTACGTTTACAAAAGGTAAACTTATATCAAGAAGCATAAAATGTGATGAATGTGTGCAAAATATATTTACATATATTTACAATTCAGAAACAAAACAAAACAAAACAAATACAAGGATTCCCTTGTACAGAGCTACACCTCCCTGGATAAGCCCAGAGGGCTGCTTGCAGCCTTCTTCAAACCAACCAACCCACTCCACCCTTCCCTTCCTTTCCCTTCCTTTCCCTTCCTTTCCCTTCCTTTCCCTTCCTTTCCCTTCCCTTCCCTTCCCTTCCCTTCCCTTCCCTTCCCTTCCCTTCCCTTCCCTTCCCTTCCCTTCCCTTCCCTTCCCTTCCCTTCCCTTCCCTTCCCTTCCCTTCCCTTCCCTTCCCTTCCCTTCCCTTCCCTTCCCTTCCCTTCCCTTCCCTTCCTTGCTTTCCCTTCCTCTCCCCCTCCCCTTTCTTCCCCTTCCCTTTTCCTTCCCCTTCCACTTTCTTCCCCTTCTCCTTCCCCTTCCCCTTCTCCTTCCCCTTCCCCTTTCTTCCCCTTCTCCTTCCCCTTCTTCCCCTTCTCCTTCCCCTTTCTTCCCCTTCCCCTTTCTTCCCCTTCCCCTTTCTTCCCCTTCTCCTTCCCCTTTCTTCCCCTTCCCCTTTCTTCCCCTTCTCCTTCTCCTTTCTTCCCCTTCCCCTTTCTTCCCCTTCCCCTTCTCCTTCCCCTTCTCCTTTCTTCCCCTTCCCCTTCTCCTTCCCCTTCTCCTTCCCCTTCTTCCCCTTCTCCTTCCCCTTCTTCCCCTTCTCCTTCCCCTTCTTCCCCTTCTCCTTCCCCTTCCCCTTTCTTCCCCTTCCCCTTCTCCTTCCCCTTCTCCTTCCCCTTCTCCTTCCCCTTCTTCCCCTTCTCCTTCCCCTTCCCCTTCCCCTTTCTTCCCCTTCCCCTTCTCCTTCCCCTTCTCCTTTCTTCCCCTTCCCCTTCTCCTTCCCCTTCTCCTTCCCCTTCTTCCCCTTCTCCTTCCCTTCTTCCCCTTCTCCTTCCCCTTCCCCTTCCCCTTTCTTCCCCTTCCCCTTTCTTCCCCTTCCCCTTTTTTCCCCTTCCCCTTTCTTCCCCTTCCCCTTCTCCTTCCCCTTCTTCCCCTTCTCCTTCCCCTTCTTCCCCTTCTCCTTCCCCTTCTTCCCCTTCCCCTTTCTTCCCCTTCTCCTTCTCCTTTCTTCCCCTTCCCCTTCCCCTTCTCCTTTCTTCCCCTTCCCCTTCTCCTTCCCCTTCTCCTCCCCTTTCCTCTCTTTCCCTTTCTTCCCCTTCCCACTTCCCTTTCCCCCTTCCTCTTTTCCTCTTCCCTTTTCCCCCTTCCCTTTTCCCTCTTCCCCTTTCCCTCTTCCCCTTTCTCCCTTCCCTTTTCCCCCTTCCCCTTTCTCTCTTCCCCTTTCCCTCTTCCTTTTTCCCCTTTCCCCCTTCCCCCTTCCCTCTTCCCCAACACAACATGAGCCAGCAGAAGGTCAGGAAGGAGATAAGGGAGCAAGCCATGAAAGTTGTATTTACAAAAGCTAAACTGAAATCTAGAAGTGTAAACCGTGATGAATGTGTGCAAAGTAAATTTTACATGTATTTATGATTCAGAAAAGCAATACAAGGACCCCCCCTGGATTGTTCCACCCTCATCCTCCCCAACTTGCACAGCTGTTAGCAATCTCCTTCCCCCTGCTCTCCCTGGTACCTTCAGAGACACAGCACAAAGTCAGTTCAGCCAGCAGAAGGTCAGGAAAGAGATAAGGGAGCAATGCATAGCAAAAGGGAGCAATGCAAAGCAGAATGGCAGAGAGAAGAAGCAGGAAAAAAAACAGGAGACAGAACAATCTGTGGAGGAAATTTTATCCTAATCAGCAAGCCAATGGAATGATAGAGACATATCATTAGTATTTTTCTGTATCCAGAGGTGTGGTGGGTTGAAATTACCCCCCAAAATAAAACTGCCAGTTTGGGATGGAAGCAAAATGAAGCTCTTTTGCCAAGCAAAACTACAGTCTAGATACAGGGGATGCAAGGAATATCTGCAATATGTGCAATGTTTCCAGGTATTTGCAATTTATAAACAGCACAAGGCCCCCACCTGGACATAAAAAAAAAAACAACAGGGGGTTACCAACAGCTTCCCATCCTCCCTGCTCCCTTCCTCTCTCACCCTGTACAAGGGCAAAGAGAGAAAAGCAGGGAGTACTTAGCCCCAACAAAGAAACACAGCCAAGGTCAGCAAGCCAGCAGGAGCCACCAGCTGGCATCAGCTAGAGCAAAGAGCTGGAAAAGAAAGTTAGTTTAGACAACTCATTTCTGTTAGTTATCAGGCCAAAGGGATTCTTTAGACCTTATCGTTATTTTCCAGACCAGCCCTGTTGGAAAGCAAATGAAGCTCTGCTTACAAGCAAAACTACAATCTAGTAATAGGGAACTCTACCACTTTTCTACTCAAATTTTCCTAGGCATCAGCCTAAAACTGCCACAACAAGCAAAACTGCAACCTAGAAATAGGGAATGCAGTGAATATGTACCAAATAAACAATATTTTTAGGTGTTTATAATTTATCAACAGGACAAGAACCTCCTCCTGGACAAAAAAAAAACAGGGGGTTGCCAACAGCTTTCCCCTCCCTGCTCCTTTCCCCCACTCTATACAAGGAAAAGAGAAAGGGAGAAGAGCAGAGAGTAGTTTGTTAGTATTTAGCCACAACAAAGATCACAGCCAAGGTCAGATACAGTCAAGCAAAAGCCACCAGCTAGTATCAGCTAGAGGAAGCTGAAGAGAAAAAGAGTTTATACAACTACCTTTCTGTTAGTAATCAGACCAATGAGATTATTTAGACCTTATCTTTATTTTCCCTTTTCCATCCAATGGTAATTTATTCACATTCTACCACCTTATACAAGAGAAAGAGAGGAGCAGAGAGAAGCTTCTTAGTACTTAGCCACAACAAATAACACAGCCAAGGTCAGATACAGCCAAGCAAAAGCCACCAGCTAGTATCAGCTAGAGTGAGGAAGCTGAAGAGAAAAAGAATTTGTACAACTACCTTTATGTTAGTAATCAGACCAGAATGTCAATAACCAAAGTTATTTTACATTGTATCACTTTTCTACTCAACCTGTGTGAAAAAAAAAAGTATTTCCTAGGCATCAGCCTAAAAGCTACCACAGGTGGCCAACTTTATTTGCCTTCTACTGTTTTCTACTCAAGGTCTCTGGGCTTTTCCTGTTTCTTGTTTGTAATTAGGACACTAGGCTGAAGTACCAGCCTCGAGCTGTAACATCTCTGTACAGCTCCTCAATGGCATTCAGGGAGGAGAAGGCTCTCAGCAGGCAGAGAGGGCTTAGTCTTGCAGGTGTACATGTTGTGCCTGTCTGCTGTCAGGGTAACTGCTTGTCTCTGCTGTGCAGGTTGCTCTTGGTGGAAGGCTCCATAGCTGAGAAATGGAAAGATCGTCTTGGTAAAAAAGTCAAGGTAAGAAAATACCTCCCCAGGAGCAGGGTGGTGCAGATACCATCAAGCATCTGCCTGAACCTAGGTCAAAAAGACTATGTCAGTAGATAAGGAGTGACCTGTGGATGTGCTCTACCTGCACTCCTGCGAGGCCTTGTTGCATAATTAACCAGGTTGGAGGAGACCTCCAGAGATCATCAAGTCCAACCAATCACCCACCCCTAACTAATCAACCAGATGGCACTGAGTGCCTCCTTCAGGCTTTTCTTAAACAGCTCAAGGGATGGGGACTCCACCACCTCCCTGGGCAGCACATCCCAATGGCCAACCTCTCTTTCTGGGAAGAACTTCTTCCTAAGATCAAGCCTAAACTTCCCCCTGCACAGCTTGAGACTGTGTCCTCTCCTTCTGTCCCTGCTTGCCTGGCAGAAGAGCCCAACCCCCACCTGGCTACAACCTCCCTTCAGGGAGTTGTAGAGAGCAAGAAGGTCTCCCCTGAGCCTCCTCTTCTGCAGGCTAAACACCCCCAGCTCCCTCAGCCTCTCCTCACAGGGCTGTGCTCCAGACCCCTCCCCAGCCTTGCTGCCCTTCTTTGGACACCTTCCAGCATCTCAACATCTTTCTTTGACACACTCCCTCACAACATCCTGCTGGCCAAATTGGAGACATACAGATTTCCTGGGTGGACTGTTCAGTGGATAAGGAATTGGCTGGGAGGTCACATCCAGAGGGTGGTGCTCAATGGCTTGAAGTCCAGATGGAGAGCAGTGCCAGTGGTGTCCCTCAGGGGTGTGTGCTGGGACCTGTGCTGCTTAATATTTCTATCAGTGCTATAGAGAGTGAGATTAAGGCACCAAGTGAGTGGTGCTGTGTATACCCCAGAAGGACAGGATGGCATCCAGAGGGACCTGGACAGGCTGCAGAGGTGGTGCCCAGGGGAACCTCATGAGGTTCAACAAGAGCAAGTGCAGGGTTCTGCACCTGGGCTGGAACAATCCTCACTGTCAATCCAGGCTGGGGGAGGAGGGGATAGAAAGCAGCCCTGAGGAAAAGGCCTTGGGGGTGCTGGGGGATGAGAAGCTGGCCAGGAGCAGGCAGGGTGAGCTTGCAGCACAGAAGGCCAAGGGCAGCCTGGGCTGCATCCAAAGCAGCATTGGCAGCAGAGCCAGAGAGGTGATTCTGCCACTTTGCTCTGCTCTGCTGAGACCTCACCTGCAGTGCTGTGTGCAGCTCTGGAGCCCTCAGCACAGGAAGGACATGGACCTGATGGAGAGGCTCCAGAGGAGGGCCAGGAAAATGCTCAGGGGGTTGGAGCAGCTCTGCTAGGAGGCCAGGCTGAGGGAGCTGGGGGTGTTCAGCCTGCAGAAGAGAAGGCTCCAGGGACACCTGAGAGCAACCTGCCAGGACCTGAAGGGGGCTGCAAGAAGGCTGCAGAGAGACTGTTTGCAAAGGGCTGCAGGGACAGGAGCAGGGACAATGGCTTCAAAGTAGAGCAGAGCAGATTGAGATTGGATGTGAGGAAGAAGTTGTGCAGCATGAGGGTGGTGGAACACTGGAAGAGGTTGCCCAGGGAGGTGGTTGAGGCTCCATGCCTGGAGATCTTTTAGGTGAGGCTGGAGAGGGCTGTGGGCAAGCTGATCTAGTTGGGGATGTCCCTGCTGACTGCAGGGGGCTTGGACTGGATGAGCTTTGGAGGTCCCTTCCAACCCAGACCATTCTATGATTTTATGAATTGTATTGATGTCCAAGTGAAACCACAACAGGAGGAGGTTTGAGTGAAAAGAAGTTGCCTGACTGGAATTTGTGGCTACAATACATCTGATGGCAGAGAAAGACTATGAAAGGATCCATGGAATTACCACAAACTAGAGCAGTGTAGCAACAATGAAAAAGCTCTGGCTCAGAAAAAGAGAAACTTTACTGATGTTTTCCAGACTAAGGTAGAAATATACTTTACAGATGGAATATTCTTTAAATAGAGTTCAGGGGATGTTAAGGGTTGGATGGGTCCTCTGAAGATCTTCCAGTCCAACCCCCGTACCAGAGCAGGACCAGAGAATCCAGCAGAGGTCACACAGGATCACATCCAGATGGGTCTTGAATGTCTCCAGAGAAGGAGACTCCACAACCTCTCTGGGCAGCCTGTTCCAGTGCTCTGGAGTGCACTGAAGAAGTTCCTCCTCATGTTGAGGTGGAACCTCCTGTGGTGTAGTTTCTATCCATTGCTCCTTGTCCTGTCCCAGGGTGCAACTGAGCAGAGCCTGTCCCCTGCCTCTTGACCCCCAGCCCTCAGCTATTGATAGACATTGATCAGATCCCCTCTCAGTCTTATCCTCTCCAGGGCTCTCAGCTTCTCTTCATAGGGTCCCCTAATCATCCTTGCAGCCCTCCCTTGGACTCTCTCCAGCAGATCCCTGTCCCTCTTGAACTGGGGAGCCCAGAACTGGATACTGCATTCCAGGTGATGTCAGCAGGGCAGATTAGAGTGGGAGGAGATCTTCCCTGGATCTGCTGGACACACTCCTCTGAATGCATCCCAGGACCCCCTTGGCTCTCGACGCCACATCTCTGCCTCTTTATTTCTTCTTCTGCAACCTCTGGTGTAACTTCTTTTGTCCTCCCTGCAGCGCTGGGATCAGAAGCTTCGCCACCTGGGGAAGGGGAAGGGGGAGGCCGGGCAGAGCGAGGCGGTGGCTTCCAAGCCCGGCAGAGCCAGCAGTGCCCGGCAAGCACGGAGCTAGAGGTGGGACGCCCCCGCGCCGGACATGCAGTGGGACTCTCCGCCAAAGACGACGTTGTCGGAGCAGCCAAGGAGAAAATTGCACTATTGCACGTTATATTCTATTGTTTACTACAAAATAATGGGGTTTAGCTAATCATAAGGGGTTTTAGCCTCCCTCTTCTTCCCTGCCTTTTTTTTTTTCTTTTTTCCTCCATATGTGTTGTGCAAGCAAGATCTGGAAATAACTTTTTGGTTTCTTTTTTTTTATTTTTTTTTTCTTTCTTTTTTTTTTTCTTTCTTTTTTCTCCTTTTTTTCCTTTCTTTTTTCCTTTTCTTTTTTCTTTCTTTTGTCTTTATTTTTTCTTCATTTTTTCTTTTTTCTTTCTTTTTTCTTCTTTTTTTTACCTTTTTCTTTTTTCTTTTTTCTTTTCTACTTTTTATTTTTCTTTCTTTTTTCTTTTTTCTTTTTCTTTTTTCTTTTTTCTTTTCTCTCTTTTTTCTTTCTTTTTTCCTTTTTTCTTTTTTTTAATCCTCCTTTTTTCTTTTTTTCTCACTTTTTCTTTTTTAAATTTTTTTCTTTCTTTTTTCTTTCTTTTTTCCTTTATTTTTTTCCTTTCTTGTTTTTTCTGTCTTTTTTTCTTTTTTCTTTTTATTTTTTCTTTTTGCTTTTTCTTTTTTCTTTCTTTTTTCCTTTTTTCTTTCTTTTTAATCCTCATTTTTTCTTTTTTCTCACTTTTTCTTTTTTAAATCTTTTCTTTCTTTTTTCTTTCTTTTTTCTTTTTTCCTTTGTTTTTTCCTTTCTTGTTTTTTCTTTCTTTTTTCTTTTTTTCTTTCTTTTTTATTTTTTTCCTTTATTTTTTTCCTTTCTTGTTTTCTCTTTCTTTTTCTTTCTCTTTTTTTTTCCTTTTTTCCCCCCCCTGTTAATAAGAACTGTAGAAAACTGCCCTTATGAGATGGGGAAAGACAAGGATGTGTTGAATTGACCATTTTAGCTCCTGGGCCTTCTTAGGGAGAAAATCCTGCAAGCAGGAAGGAGATCTTGCAAAAGCCAGCACTTAAAGTTGTGACTCTCCCCTGGCTTCTCCCTTCCCCTCTTTCTTGGCCACCTTCCTCTGTTGAAGGGAGGCTGTTACCTGGTCTGAAGTGTCTTAATTTTGTTTTTATTATTATTATTATGAAATATATATAAAGGAATTCTGTTAAGAGAATGGTTTTAATCAGTACACCTTTGTTAAAGCTTTCTTAAAAAATAAACCACTTGTGTAAGCCAAAGCCTAACTTAAAGCATTTCCTCTCAGCAAGACCTGATGATGTGCTTGTACACAGGGGACCTGGGGTTTTTGCAATGCTCTGGACCTTGCAGGAGAGGTTTTATAGTTCTGTTACACCATCAAAGAATGGGCTGGGCTGGAAGGGACCTCCAAAGCTCATCCAGTCCAACCGCCCTGCAGTCAGCAGGGACATCCCCAACTATATCAGTCTGCCCACAGCCCTGTCCAGCCTCACCTTGAATATCTCCAAGGATGTGGACCCAACCACAGGACCTGATGTACAATTTACTTCTCCTCTTATAATGGCAGGTTTGTTTGTTTGGTTTTTTTCTCCTCCTTTTCTTTCTTTTCCCTGCTGAGGTGTAGGAGTAGACTGACTTACCAGGCCTGCTTCTCAGTGCAGGTCTGCACTTCATCCTTTGGATTGTGTGGTGTTACTCTTCAAGCTGTGCCTACATAAACAAGCATCCATGGCTCAGAAAAATATGTCCAATAAAAAGAATTGTAGTTGTCAACACAGACTTTATCTCACTCCTGAAACAGTGTCTTTTTTCTTAATATTCCTGGTGAAAATAGAAAAAAAATCCACTTCATTTTTTGTGCTCCCACGGAATTCTTTGCAGATAATCTGCAACATACTTGAAATTATCTTTTATTTTCTTGTTCTTCCATGCTCAAGATTCACAGATTGTGTTGGGTTGGAAAGGGACCCTCAAAGCTCATCTTATCATAGAATCAGTCAGGGTTGAAGGGACCACAAGGATCATCCAGTTCCAACCCCCCTGCCATGGGCAGGGACACCTCACACTACATCAGGCTGTCCAGAACCTCATCTAGCCTGGCTGCAAACACCTCCAGGGATGGGGCCTCAACCATCTCCCTGGACAACCCATTCCAGGCTCTCACCACTCTCATGGGGAAGAACTTCCTCTTATCCAACCCCCCTGCAGTCAGCAGGGACACCTCCAACTAGAGCAGGTTGCCCAGGGCTACATCAAGTCTGATCTTGAATGTCTCCAGGGATGGGACCTCAACCACATCTCTGGGCAGCCTGTTCCAGTATTTCACCACTCTCATTGTGCAGAACTTCCTCCTGATGGCCAACCTAAATCTACCCAGCATGAAGACAGGATAGTTTGCATCTTCCCTTTTTACCTGCAAACTATTTGAGAGTCATGCTCAATCACTCAGGAAAACTTGAGTAGCTCTGGGAAGAGTGCTCCATAGCCCTTAGGAACATTTGTGTCCTTTCAGAAAGAGCTGGGTTGGGGCAATCCCAGCCACTGATAAAGGTTGGGCAGGGACTGGCTGGAGAGCAGCCCTGAAGAAAAGGCCTTGGGGGTGCTGGGGGAGGAGAAGCTCAGCAGGAGCCAGCAGTGAGCACTTGCAGCCCAGAGAGCCAAGCAGAGCCTGGGCTGCAGCAAGAGAAGTGTGGCCAGCAGGGCCAGGGAGGGGATTCTCCCCCTCTGCTCCACTCTGCTCAGACCACACCTGGAGCTCTGGGTCCAGTTCTGGAGCCTCTGTTCCAGGAAGGATCTGGAGGTGCTGGAAGGTGTCCAGAGTAGGGCCATGAGGATGAGCAGAGGGCTGGAGCTGCTCTGCTCTGGAGACAGCCTGAGAGAGTTGGGGTTGTGCAGTCTGGAGAGGAGAAGGCTCTGAGGAGACCTTCTTTTGGCCTTCCAGGATCTGAAGGGGGCTCCAAGAAAGCTGGGGAGGGACTTTTGAGGGTGTGAGGGAGTGATAGGACTGGGGGGAATGGAGTAAAACTAGAAATGGGGAGACTGAGATTGGATGTTAGGAAGAAGTTGTTCCCCCAAAGGTTGCCCAGGGAGGTGGTGGAAGCCTCATGCCTGGAGCCAGGCTGGATGTGGCTGTGAGCAACCTGCTGTAGTGTGAGGTGTCCCTGCCCATGGCAGGGGGCTTGGAACTGGCTGATCCTTGAGCTCTCTTCCAATGCTGTGATTCTAAGACACCTGTTGGTTTCCAGTGAACAAATGCTTCCATGTATTCTGAAGCAGTAAATCCTACTCTTATGTGATGAGTTTGGTTGGAGCCAGCACTAAAAGCTTGCAGAAGGCAGGGAAACGGTGTGTGGCAGCCAGCTGGTGAGCTGTGGACAAGGTGCTCATTTGACAGGGTGCTGCACCCAGCTCTGTGTGCCCAAGTGTCATGGGATGTATAGAAAGGACTGATTGAAGCCATGCCTTGCCCACAGCTGGCTTGCATCAGTGCAGGGAGAAAATAGGCAGCTTTTAAACCTCTGTGGCTAATTAGCCTGACACGGTGCTTACCAGAAGGCACCCTGTGGTGGGTTGAAATCACACACACACTCCCACCCCACAACATAAAATTGCCAGACCAGCTCAGTTGGCAAGTGAATGAAGCTCTATTTCCAAGCCAAACTACAATCTTGAGGTAAGGAATGTGTAGAAACTATACAATATTTACAGATATTTTATTGACAGCACAAGAACCTCCTCTGGACAAAGTCAAGGGGTGTCCAATAGCTTCCACTTCTCCTTTCCCTTCCCCCCACTATGAGGGAAAGGAGAGAGAAGAGCAGAGAGTAGCTTGTTAGGAATTTAATTGCAATCTATTTCCATGGCAATTTATTGACATTCTATTTCCATGGCAATTTATTGACATTCTATTTCTGTGGCACTTTATTTACGTTCTATTTCTATGGCAATTTATTGACATTCTATTTCCATGGCACTTTATTGACATTCTATTTCCATGGCAATTTATTGACATTCTATTTCCATGGCAGCCCTAAACTCCCCCAAATCCTTGCCTTGAGGCAGGAGGAATAAACCCCAAGGTTACTTATTCCCAAGCAACCTCTCCAATTCCTGGCTTTGGACTTTCATAACTCTGCCCTGGACGTGTTGGCAAGGGCAGGAAAATGAAGTTTGAGCCTGGGTGTGGTGAATTTGGTTCTCTTAAAGCCAGGTCCCAAGCTGAGCATAGATGGTAAGAACAACTTTGTCATTCATGCTAAAGAGAAGAGCAGGGTTGAGCTGGAGGGGGTTGCAGTGGGCAGCTGGAGGCCTCCTGCTCTCAGAAAGCCTTTGTCCAGAGAAAAATGCAAACTTGAGCTCTTTGGAGGGGCAGGGGAGAGGGTGGTGGTGGCAGGGGACAAGTGGAAGTTGTCAGTGGTTTGAAAGGGAGGAGAAGATACCACACAGGATGTGGCACAGAGCTCTGCTGGAATCAGGGGAGGGGAAGGGGTTCACAGAATTGCCAGAAGGGATCTCTGGAGATCATCTAGTCCAACCCCCCCAGCTAAAGCAGGTTCATCCAGAGCTGGTTGCAGCCTTGATAAGGCTTCTTCTAGGCTTCTACTATATGGAGCTTGAGAAAAGAAACAGAAACATAGAAACAGAAAGGTTCATTCAACTTGGAAGAGAACCTCAGAATCACCAAGTCCAACCCACAACCCTACTCTACAAGGCTCACCCCTAAACCACAGCCCCAAGCACCACAGCCAAACCACCTTCAAACACAGCCAGGCTTGGGGACTCTACCACCTCCCTGCCCAGCACATTCCAATCCCTGACCACTCTGGAGGGGAAAAAATTCTTCCTCCTGTCCAGTCTGACCCTGCCCTGCTGCAGCTTGAGGCTGTTCCCTCTTCTTCTCTGGCTAATGAGCTGTGAGAAGAGAGCAGCACAACCTCTGCACAACCTCCTTTCAGGGAGCTGCAGAGAGCCAGGAGGTCTCCCCTCAGCCTCCTCTTTTCCAAACTAACCATCCCCAGCTCCTTCACTTGCTCTTCACAAGAGCCAAAGCCTTGGCCAAGTGTAGCATCAATGGCTGGATGAAAGATGTCCACTCTGAGTTACACTCTGGCCAAATCCAGTGCTTACTGGGAACAGCTTCTGGGAGCTGCCAGTGCTAGTCTCTGGTTCCCCTGCATATGGTTGCTCCTTCTGCAAGGTGCCAAAATTGATACCTTAAAGGGCTCTGTCCAGGTCTGGAGCCCTCAACACAGGAAGGACATGGACCTGATAGAGAGGGTCCAGAGGAGGGACATGAGAATCATGAAGGGGTTGGAGCAGCTCTGCTAGGAGGCCAGGCTGAGGGAGCTGGGGGTGTTCAGCCTGGAGAAGAGAAGGCTGCAGGGAGACCTAAGAGCAACCTGCCAGGACCTGAAGGGGGCTGCAAGAAGGCTGCAGAGAGACTGTTTGCAAAGGCCTGCAGGGACAGGAGCAGGGACAATGGCCTCAAAGTAGAGCAGAGCAGATTGAGATTGGATGTGAGGAAGAAGTTGTGCAGCATGAGGGTGGTGGAACACTGGAAGAGGTTGCCCAGGGAGGTGGTTGAGGCTCCATGCCTGGAGATACTGAAGGTGAGGCTGGAGAGGACTGTGGGCAACCTGATCTAGTTGGGGATGTCCCTGCTGACTGCAGAGGGGCTTGGACTGGATGAGCTTTGGAGGTCCCTTCCAACCCAGACCATTCTATCATTCTGATTATTTTTCTTTTGTATCCAGTGGCCAATTTTATTTACTTTTTACTCAAAGGTGTCCAGTAAGTTCCTATTCTTGTTTATAGTTAGGACACTGAGGTAAGTCACTACAACAAGGTGTAACAAGATGTTACTCTCCAACTAAAGCCAGCATCATCACATCACAGGTCAGTGGTGGAATTGAATGGCCGTGGCATCAGTAGGACTTCCCAAAGGTAGTACTCTTAGAGTAGCAAATCCAACCTTCCCAGAGTAAAATTCAAACTTCCCATAGTAAAATCCGCCCTTCCTCTAGCAGTGATTTACATGCATCTAGCTGGAGTTTGGAATAGAAGACCTGAAGAAGTTTTGTTCACCTGATCCTTCCTGTGTGCTCCATTGGGAAGACTGAACCTCTTTGCCCTCCATCTGGCCCTATTCCTGTCCCAGGTGTTGTGTCTGCTTAGGAATCTCTCTTTGCGTTGCTGAGACAGGGAAAATTTCACCACTGTATCGTCTCCAGTTCTGGACCCCTCAATTCAAGAAAGAAGTTGAGATGCTGGAAGGTGTCCAGAGAAGGGCAGCAAGGCTGGGGAGGGGTCTGGAGCACAGCCCTGTGAGGAGAGGCTGAGGGAGCTGGGGATGTTCAGCCTGGAGAAGAGGAGGCTCAGGGGAGACCTCATTGCTGTCTACAACTGCCTGAAGGGAGGTTGTAGCCAGGTGGGGGTTGGTCTCTTCTCCCAGGCAAGCAGGGACAGAAGGAGAGGACACAGTCTCAAGCTGCACCAGGGGAGGTTTGGGCTGGAAGTGAGGAAGAAATTCTTCCCAGACAGAGAGATTGGCCATTGGGATGTGCTGCCCAGGGAGGTGGTGGAGTCACCATCCCTGGAAGTGTTTAAAACCATCCTGGATGAGGCACTCAGTGCCATGGGTGAGTTGATTAGATGGTGTTGGGTGAGAGGTTGGACTGGATGACCTCAAAGGTCCTTTCCAACCTGGTTAATTCTGTGGTCCCTCTTCTGTACTACACTTACTGGCAGCCCTCTTTTCTGCATCTTGAATAATTGAATCATTTAGGCTGGAAAAGGCCTTTAAGGTCCTCAAGTCCAGCTGTTAGCCCAGTGCTATGAAGTCTCCTGCTAAGGTGTCCCTCAAAGGTCTTTTTCCAACCTGGTTAATTCTGTGATTCTGTGATTATTTTAAAAAATATTTAATTTTATTTTATTTTATTTTATTTTATTTTTTACTTTATTTTGTTTTACTTTATTTTATTTTGTTTTACTTTATTTTGTTTTACTTTATTTTATTTTGTTTTACTTTATTTTATTTTTATTTTGGAAATTTAATTTAGTTTAATTTTATTTTATTGTTTTGTTATTTTAATTTTAATTTTTAATTTTATTTAATTTTTTAATTTTATGTTGTCTTTTATTTTACTCTTTTATTTTACTCTTTTATTTTACTCTTTTATTTTACTCTTTTATTTTACTCTTTTATTTTACTCTTTTATATTTGTATTTTTATTTATTTTATTTTTAATTTATTTTTAAAATTTAGTTTTATTTCTTATTTTGTTTTATTAATTTTAAATTTTATTTTGAATTTAATTTTTACTAATTTTTAAATTTTATTTTTTAAATTTTATTTTACTGATTGATTTCATTTGAGTTCTTAATTTTTTAATTTTATTTTATTTCATTATTTTTTAAATTTTATTTTAGTTTAAAATTTAATTTAATTTTTTTTTTCAGTTTTTATTTTATTTTTTTCCCAGCTTGAACATCTGTAAGTGAACCTTGGTCACCAGGTTGCACATCCATTACCCCACCTTGTTCAAGCTTCTCCTCCTGGGATGCTCTTTGTCCAAGTGCCCGTTCTCCTCCAAAGCGCGGCATAACCAGGCGTCTCCATCCCCTCTCCCCACGGACTTCACAGAGAAGCTCTTACTCCCTCTGCTCCCCCTTGCTGGTGTTGTTTTCCTGCCTCCCAGGGAGCCTTTACCCTGGCGCCCTTGCTCTGCCGTTTCCTGAGGGCTTCCTCCCCGATAGAGGCTTCCCTCCCGCCCCGCGCCGGATGCCGGTCCTGCGCTTCCCCTCGCAGCTCTCCCTTTCTGCTTTCTGGTGGCTTTCTGCCCTGCTCTCCCCCGCCTGCTTCCTGGCTGCTTATCTCCCTTTCTTCCGCTCATTGTCCGCCCTGCCTGGAGCTGGAGCCAAGCCTGCTGCCGCCGGCTGATGGCTACCAGGCACGTTTCTGAATCACAGAACGGTCTGGATTGGAAGAGACCTCCAAAGGTCATCCAGTCCAACCCTCCCTGCAAGCAGTCAGCAGGGGCACCCTCAGCTAGAACAGGTTTGCTTCCTCCCATCGCCTTGTGTCCCCCTTTCGAGGTGAGCTGTGGGTATCACTTAGGGTGAAATTTGCCCAATCTTCAGAGAGGAGAAACTTCTTTCCGGTGAGGGTGACAGAGACCTGGAGCAGGCTGCCCAGAGAGGTTGTGGAGTCTCCTTCTCTGGAGAGCAGCCCTGTGGAGAAGGACTTGGGAGTGCTGGTGGGCAG
This sequence comes from Indicator indicator, assembly GCF_027791375.1. Lineage (NCBI taxonomy): Eukaryota > Metazoa > Chordata > Aves > Piciformes > Indicatoridae > Indicator > Indicator indicator. The sequence continues at coordinate 61,243 of NC_072014.1, read as the reverse complement.
CAAGTTCTGCATGGCACAGCAATGTGCCCTGGTGGCCAAGAGAGCCAAGGGGAGCCTGGGGGACAGCAAGAAAAGTGTGGCCAGCAGGGCTAGGGAGGTTCTGCTCCCCCTCTGCTCTGCCCTGCTGAGACCACAGCTGCAATCCTGTGTCCAGTTTGGGGCTCCCCAGGTCAAGAGAGACTGAGAGCTGCTGGAGAGAGTCCAAGGGAGAGGCAGGAGGATGCTGAGGGGACTTGAGCATCTGCCCTGGGAAGAGAGACTGAGAGCCCTGGGGCTGTTTAGTGTGGAGAAGAGAAGGCTGAGAGGGATCTGATCAATGTCTGTCAAGAGCTGAGGGCTGGGGGTCAAGTGGAGGGGGCCAAGCTCTTTTGGGTGCTGCACAGCAAGAAGCCAAGGAACAATGGAGACAAACTGGAACAGAGAAGGTTTCAGCTCAACAGGAGGAGAAACTTCTTTAGTGTGCAGGTGTCAGAGTCCTGGAGCAGGCTGCCCAGAGAGGTTGTGGAGTCTCCTTCTCTGGAGCCTTTCCAACCCCAGCTGGATGCATTCCTGTGCAGACTCCTCTGGGTGCTGCTGCTCTGGCAGGAGGGTTGGACTTGGTGATCTCTGGAGGTCCCTTCCAACCTCTGATGCACTGTGATGAACTGAAATTCCCAAGAGCTCTTGGTACATCCTTGACTGTGGTCAAATTGCTTCCCCCCACCCCACTCCAGCCTGCCAAGGAGTGCAAATGCTGGGGCTGCTGAGAGTGAGGTCTTGCTTCTCACCTGTGTGGGTGGACAAGACCAAAAGGACACAGTCTCAAGCTGCTCCAGGGGAAGTTTAAGCTCAAGGTGAGGAGAAAGTTCTTCCCAGAAAGAGTAATTGGCCATGGAATGTGGTGCCCAGGGAGATAGTGGAGTCACCATCCCTGAAGGTGTTCAGAAAAATCTTGGATGTGGCACTTGGAGCCATGGTTTAGTTGTCAGGAGGTGTTAGGTATTAGGTAATAGGTTGGACTTGATGATTTCTGAGGTCTTTTCCAACCTGGTTGGTGATTCTGTGATACTGACATATGAAAGAAATCCTTAAAACTTAAACCAAACTGGTTTTGGTCTAGGGCAGCAAACTGAAGAAAGTTGTGGCTTGAAGCTACCAAGTGACTATGTCAGGGATGACCTGAGGATGTGATCTACCTGGACTTCTGCAAGGTCTTTGACACTGTCCCCCACAACATCCTGCTGGCCAAGTTGGAGAGATATGGATTTGCTGGGTGGACTGTTCAGTGGGTAAGGAATTGGCTGGGAGGTCACATCCAGAGGGTGGTGCTCAGTGGCTTGAAGTCTAGATGGAGAGCAGTGCCAGTGGTGTCCCCCAGGGGTCGGTACTGGGACCTGTGCTGCTTAATGTTTCTATCAGTGCTATAGAGAGCAGGATCCAGGCACCATCAGCAGTGTGCAGATGACACCAAGCTGAGTGGTGCTGTGGATACCCCAGAGGGACAGGATGGCATCCAGAGGGACCTGGACAGGCTGCAGAGGTGGTGCCCAGGGGAATCTCATGAGGTTCAACAAGAGCAAGTGCAGGGTTCTGATGATCTCTGAGGTCTTTTCCAACCTGGTTGATGATTCTGTGATTGTGACAAAAGATTCTTCTCTTCCTTTGCCCCCCTGGAAACGACTGGGCCTGAAACCAGAGCAAAACAAACCAGCCCCAGCCCCCAAATAGCTGATGGTTCATATTCCAGGCTGTGCAACTATTCAGTGACTAAATATTCCATGCCCAGGGCTGACAGCTTGGCAAGGGAGAGCTGGATGTGATGAGGAGGAGAAGCATTGGGCAGCCTTAAATACCACAGTGCTGAGAAGCCCTTCAACTGCTATCTAAGTGCTGAGTAACACCAGACATTGCCCAGCATGGCCAGTTCCTTCTCCAGCACAAAACACAGCACAGGATGTTCCTAGCATACTACTTAAGGAATTAAAACAAAGCAAAACAAAACAGAAAACCAACAAAAAAGAAGATGATTGCATCTCAGGCCCTGGTTGTAGCACGTTCCTGCTTGTTTAAGGTCACAGCACATCTGCAGCTGGCTGGGGGCAGGGCTTGGGGAGCTGATGCAGCCCAAAAGCTCTGCTGCAGAGGTCCTCAGCCAGCCAGCTGTGGCAACTCTTTGGTATCACAGACTCACAGAACCATTCAGGTTGGCAAAGCCCCTCAGGAGCACCAAGTCCAACCCACAACCCTACTCTACAAGGCTCACCCCTAAACCACAGCCCCAAGCACCACAGCCAAACCACCTTCAAACACAGCCAGGCTTGGGGACTCCACCACCTCCCTGCCCAGCACATTCCAATCCCTGACCACTCTTGATGGGGAAAAAATTCTTCCTCCTGTCCAGTCTGACCCTGCCCTGCTGCATCTTGAGGCTCTTCCCTCTTCTTCTCTGGCTAATGAGCTGTGAGAAGAGAGCAGCACAACCTCTGCACAACCTCCTTTCAGGGAGCTGCAGAGAGCCAGGAGGTCTCCCCTCAGCCTCCTCTGCTTCACACTACCCATCCCCAGCTCCTTCACTTGCTCTTCATCACATTTCTTCTCCAGGCCCTTCCCAGCTTCCCTGCCCTCCTCTGCACTCCCTCCAGCACCTCCACATCTCTCTTGGATTCAGGTGCCCCAAACTGGACACCACACTCCAGGTGTGACCTCCCCAGAGCTGAGTCCCAGGGGACAATCCCCTCCTGCTCCTGCTGGACACAGCATTTCTAATCCCAGCCAGGATGCCTTTGGCTTTCTTGGCCACCTGGGCACACTGCTGGCTCCTCTTCAGCTGCTTGGCCATCAGCACCCCCAGCTCCCTTTCTGCCAGCAGCTTTCCAGCCACACTGCCCCAAGCCTGGAGCACTGCTTGGGGTTGTTGTGCCCCAAGTGCAGGACCTGGCACTTGGCCTTGTGTCAAAGCTCATAACTGGAGCCCAAAGTATTTTTGTGCCTTCCAGGTGCTTCTGGAAGCGGCTTCAGTGTGGTGGGTTTGGTAATCACTCCCCAACATGAATTTTGAGAAATTACCCCAAAATAAATCACCAGAAGGTTTTGGAAATGACTGAAGCTCTATTTACAAGCAAACTAAAAATCTAGAAACATGAAATGCAATGAATATCTACAGAGACCCACCTGGATGAAACCAGGGGGGCTACCAAGAGCTCCCCCTCCTCCACCTCTTTCCCCCTTCCCCCTGTACAAGGGAAAGAGAGAGAAAGGAGAAAGCAGAGAGTGTAGCTGGTTAGTGCTTAGACACCACAAAGACAACAGCCAAGGTCAGCAGCAGCCAAGCAGAAGCCACCAGCTAGTACCAGCTAGAGCCAAGAAAGAGAGACAGAATAGTTCATACAACTTTATGTCAGTTATTCACTCTGGAGAAGAGAATGCTCTAAGTAGACCTTCTTGTGGCCTTCCAGTATCTGAAGGGGGCTCCAAGAAAGCTGGGGAGGGATTTTTGAGGGCGTCAGGGAGCAGAGCCTGGGCTGCAGCAAGAGAAGTGTGGCCAGCAGGGCCAGGGAGGGGATTCTCTCCCTCTGCTCAGACCACACCTGGAGCTCTGTGTCTTCCAGGAAGGCTCTGGAGGTGCTGGAAGGTGTCCAGAGAAGGGCCATGAGGATGAGCAGAGGGCTGGAGCTGCTCTGCTCTGGAGACAGAGTGAGAGAGTTGGGGCTGTGCAGTCTGGAGAGGAGAAGGCTCTGAGGAGACCTTCTTGTGGCCTTCCAGGATCTGAAGGGGGCTCCAAGAAAGCTGAGGAGAGACTTTTGAGGGTGTCAGGGAGTGACAGGACTGGAGGGGAATGGAGCAAAACTAGAAATGGGGAGACTGAGATTGGATGTTAGGAAGAAGTTGTTCCCCATGAGGGTGGTGAGAGACTGGCAGAGGTTGCCCAGGGAGGTGGTGGAAGCCTCATGCCTGGAGGTTTTTGCAGCCAGGCTGGATGTGGCTGTGAGCAACCTGCTGTAGTGTGAGGTGTCCCTGCCCATGGCAGGGGGCTGGAACTGGCTGATCTTTGAGGTCCCTTCCAACCCTGACTATTCCATGCTTCTATGTGCACCCTAAAGCCTGCCCAGAGCTTTTGCTCCTGCTGGCTGACCTGAATCTGTTTGAATTTCAGAGCAGGTTGCAGTATCAGTGAGGAAGGAGTTAACCTTTCCTGCCTGGGAGCAAGGAAATTCTTTGTTTTAGTGGTGCAGGCATTTTTTTGCAGGGTTAGAGGGCTGGATCAGCCCTGGGGAATGAATTCATACCCTCCCTGAGCTGGATCATGACAAACAAAACGTGCCAAAGGCAGCTTCCAGAGCAGCCAGCAGGCATCTCTTTTCATTCAACTGGATTTAGCTCCTGGAAGGTGGAGAGGGAAAGGTAAATGTCAGGGTGTTTTGCCAGCCTGTTCGTGGAAACCCCATTTTAACAAACAGCTTTCTCTTCACTGCTCTCGCTCCCTGCTCCCTCCCCCCACCAGAGGTCTCTTTCAGCCCCTCAGGGCTCTCTCGATGCAGCCTTCACCAAACAGTGCTCTGTGACCTTGTAGGCTCTGAAGCAGAGTTTTCTCCCTCCTGGTTTGGTTTTATTTTTTGCCACTCCTATCTTCCACCACCATTTCCTGTCTCTCTCCTTAGTTCCATGCATCTTAGAATCATGGAATCATAGGATCATAGAATGAACCAGGTTGGAAGAGAACTCCAAGATCCTCCAGTCCAACCAATCACCTAGCCCTATCCAATCAACCAGACCATGGCACTGAGTGCCTCATCCAGGCTTTCCTTGAACATCTCCAGGAATGGTGACTCCACCACCTCCCTGGGCAGCACATTCCAGTGGCCAATCTCTCTCTCTGTGAAGAACTTCCTCCTCACATCCAGCCTAAACCTCCCCTGGTGCAGCTTGAGACTGTGTCCTCTCCTTCAGCTGGGAGAAGAGACCAACCCCCACCTCTCTTCAGGGAGTTTCCTAATCTTTCCTCTTGCACCTCTTGTCCTCTCCTGACTCTTCTCCTTCTGTGGCTATTCCCAGGCCAGAGCTGGCTTTTAGCTTCTGCTCCTCTGCTCTGCTGCTCTCAGCTGCACCATGGCCACTAACAGTCCTGGGGGGCAAAATCTAGAAGGTTCCCCAGGGTAAAGAAGGATGTGGTGGGGAGGGGAGGGAAGACCTGCAGGTGGTAGTAAAGCTGGGGACTGGAAAGATGGACACATCTGTGCTGTGTGATGTCTTTCCAAGGCTGTTCAGCCCCAGTAAATGCTGTGCTGAATGGAACTGGGAGCAAATGTGGTAGGGAGGTAGGATCAGGTATGGCTGCAGGCTAGGAAAGTGATAGAACCACAGAATGGGCTGGGCTGGAAGGGATCTCCAAAGCTCATCCAGTCCAACCAGTCAGCAGGGACATCCACAACTAGATCAGGTTGCACACAGCCCTGCCCAGCCTCACCTTGAAGATCTCCAGGCATGGAGCCTCAACCACCTCCCTGGGAAACCTGTTCCAGTGTTCCACCACCCTCATGCTTGTAGAGCTTCTTCCTCACATCCAATCTAAGCTAGGAAGTGAAGAAGTCCAAGCTAGGAAGTGAAGAAGTCCAAGCTAGGAAGTGAAGATGTCCAAGTTAGGAAGTGAAGAAGCCCAAGTTAGGAAGTGAAGAAGCCCAAGTTAGGAAGTGAAGAAGCCCAAGTTAGGAAGTGAAGAAGTCCAAGTTAGGAAGTGAAGAAGTCCAAGCTAGGAAGTGAAGAAGCCCAAGTTAGGAAGTGAAGAAGCCCAAGTTAGGAAGTGAAGAAGTCCAAGTTAGAGAGTGAAGTCCAAGTTAGAAAATGAAGATGTCCAAGTTAGGAAATGAAGAAGTCCAAGGGATAGCTGCCAGAAGGTCTACAACCCTCAACAAAACCACCCTGCACTTGCTCTTGTTGAACCTCATGAGGTTCACCTGGGCACCATCTGTCCAGCCTGCCCAGGTCCCTCTGGATGCCATCCTGTCCCCCTTGTTGAACCTAATGAGATTCACCTGCTCCTTCTCCTAAGGATGCCAAGGAACCCTGCAGGCAGTAAAATCCAGGGAAGTCTGTACTTGTGAAGCTCCAAAAGACACACAAGGGCTTTGCAAAGCTCCTGGGGGGACATTTAAGGATTATTCCTAGAACAATGGTTGGCACTGGGAATGGAAAAATCACTTCTAGAGAGCTAAATTCTCTCCTTGTCTTCTGCTGCATGAACTGATGGCTCATGTTGGGCACCTTACCTCTGACTGCTTGCTTATCCAAGGCAGAAAACTAAGAAGGGTTCCCAGTGCTCTGCCAGGTGTTAAAGCCACAGATACTGAGGTCATTTACCTGGACCTGAGCAAAGCCTTCCACACTGTCCTGCACCACATCCTGGTCCCCAAGCTGGTGTAGTCTGGGTTTGATGTTTGGACCATTTAGTGGATACAGAACTGGCTTGATGGCTGCACCCAAAGAGTGGCTGTCAATGGCTCCATGTCCCAGTGCAGGCCAGGGACAAGTGGAGTCCCTCAGGGATCAGTGCTGGGATCAGGCTTGTTCAACATCTTTGTTGGTGCCATGGACAGAGGCATTGAATGCACCCTCAGCAAGTTTGCTGATGGCAGCAAGCTGTGTGGTGCAGCTGACAGCTAGAGGGAAGGGATCCATCCAGAGGGACCTGGGCAGGCTGGAGAGGTGAGCCCATGACAACCTCATGAGGTTCAACAAGACCAAGTGTAGGGTCCTGCAGCTGGGTCAGGGCAATCCCAGGCACTGATAGAGGCTGGGCAGGAACTGGCTGGAGAGCAGCCCTGAGGAGAGGGACTTGGGGGTGCTGGGGAGGAGAAGCTCAGCAGGAGCCAGCAGTGAGCACTTGCAGCCCAGAGAGCCAAGCAGAGCCTGGGCTGCAGCAAGAGAAGTGTGGCCAGCAGGGCCAGGGAGGGGATTCTCCCCCTCTGCTCCACTCTGCTGAGACCACACCTGGAGCTCTGGGTCCAGTTCTGGAGCCTCTGTTCCAGGAAGGATCTGGAGGTGCTGGAAGGTGTCCAGAGAAGGGCCATGAGGATGAGCAGAGGGCTGGAGCTGCTCTGCTCTGGAGACAGCCTGAGAGAGTTGGGGTTGTGCAGTCTGGAGAAGAGAAGGCTCTGAGGAGACCTTCTTGTGGCCTTCCAGGATCTGAAGGGGACTACAGGAAAGCTGGGGAGGGACTTTTTCAGGTGTGAGGGAATGATAGGACTGGGGGGAATGAAGCACAACTAGAAATGGGGAGATTGAGATTGGAGGGTGGTGAGAGACTGGCAGAGGTTGCCCAGGGAGGTGGTGGAAGCCTCCTGCCTGAAAGTTTTTGCAGCCAGGCTGGATGTGGCTGTGAGCAACCTGCTGGAGTGTGAGGTGTCCCTGCCCATGGCAGGGGGGTTGGAACTGGCTGAGTCTTGAGGTCCTTTCCAAGCCTAGCAATTCCATGATTCTATGATTCAGCCCACACACAGGTCTTTAACCCCTTCACCTGGGTAAGTGAACAAAGTTCTTAAAGCCCTCCCTGACACATTCCAGGCTGCAACAGCTGCTTTGGGTTGTGCATCACCCACAAGTACAAAGCTTCACTTCACAGCAAAAAGGTTAAATAAATTAAAACTCTGAAAAACAAATAAAAAAAAAACAACACCCACCCCCCCCCCCCCGCCCCATATTTAGATCTTTTCTTGGTACAAATGTCTCAGGTTTTCTTTGGCCTACTTTGTGCTTTCTGGCTGCTGAGCAGACCTAAAAGCAAATACAAAAGTGGAGTAAAGGAGGTCAAGCTCCAAGCTGTGTCCACACAGAGGAGTTTTTTTTTTTTTTTATGCCTATGGAGATATAAAGTTTGCAGTGTTTGGAAGGGAAAAGTGCCTAGTTTGGGTGGAAAAGTTACTGAACATGAGCTGAATGCCACTTTGAATAAAGGAGGGAGATGTGAGGCCAGCAAGAGACCACGGAATCATAGAACCATGGAATCACAGAACCATCGAACCATAGAATCATGGAACCATGGAGTCATGGAATATAGAATCATGGACTTATGGAATCACAGAATCATGGAATCAATCATAGACTTGTAGAACCATAGGATGATGGAATCAGAGAATCACAGAATTATGGAATCATAGAATGGTCCAGGCCAGAAAAGACCTCCAAAGCTCATCCAGTCCAAGCCCCTCTGCAGTCAATAGGGACATCCCCAACTAGATCAGGTTGCCCACAGCCCTCTCCAGCCTCACCTTGAAGGGATAGAGCCACAACCACCTCCTTGAGCAACCTCTTCCAGTGTTTCACCACCCTCATGCTGCACAACTTGTTCCTCACATCCAATCTCAATCTGCTCTGCTCTACTTTGAAGCCATTGTCCCTGCTCCTGTCCCTGCAGCCCTTTGCAAACAGTCTCCCTGCAGCCTTCTTGCAGCCCCCTTCAGGTCCTGGCAGGTTGCTCTTAGGTCTCCCTGCAGCCTTCTCTTCTGCAGGCTGAACACCCCCAGCTCCCTCAACCTGGCCTCCTAGCAGAGCAGCTCCAGCCCTCTGCTCATCCTCGTGGCCCTTCTCTGGACACCTTCCAGCACCTCCAGATCCTTCCTGGAACAGAGGCTCCAGAAGTGGACCCAGAGCTCCAGGTGTGGTCTCAGCAGAGTGGAGCAGAAGGGTAGAATCCCCTCCCTGGCCCTGCTGGCCACACTTCTCTTGCTGCAGCCCAGGCTCTGCTTGGCTCTCTGGGCTGCAAGTGCTCACTGCTGGCTCCTGCTGAGCTTCTCCTCCCCCAGCACCCCCAAGGCCTTTTCTTCAGGGCTGCTCTCCAGCCAGTCCCTGCCCAGCCTCTATCAGTGCCTGGCATTGCCCTGACCCAGCTGCAGGACCTTGCACTCACAGTAGGTCAACTCCAGCCATGCCTTATCAGCTACATTTCACCAAGCTTCTCTAATTAGTCCTTTTCTTTCCCTATGGGGAGGGCCACTAACAGTCCACAGCTGGTGGCATTAAATGTTAGGCTGCTCCCAGGAGCTGCAGCAGGGGCTCCCTCAAATGAAGACAGTTCCATTCCAGACAACCTGGCTTTAGTATCTAATCCTGGAGTTAACTTTCAACCCCTAGCTTTTTTTTTTTCCCCCCTAGATGCCTTGGTGAATCAGCACTGCCACCTTTGGAAGTCAGTAGCTTTGCTATTGGCAGCTCGCTCTTGTTATACTACATGACTGCAGCAAACCAAACCAACCAAGAAAAACCAAAACCAAAAACCCCAAACAAGCAAGCAAACAAAGATTCCCATTTCTGAGGTAGCAAGTCCACTGCATATGTGATGCACTCTTCATCAGAGTTCATCTGCTTTATACTTTTAAATCCCATATAGCAATGGCTTTAAGCTGGAGATGAGCAGATTCAGATTGGATGTGAGGAACATGCACCATGAGGGTGGTGAGAGACTGGCAGAGGTTGCCCAGGGAGGTGGTGGAAGCCTCCTGCCTGGAGGTTTTTGCAGCCAGGCTGGATGTGGCTGTGAGCAACCTGCTGGAGTGTGAGGTGTCCCTGCCCATGGCAGGGGGGTTGGGACTGGCTGAGCCTTGAGGTCCCTTCCAACCCTGACAATTCTGTGATTCTATGACACAGAGCAAACCACTAAAATCATCTTTCTGCAGTGAATGATGAGTCCTGTAGCATGGATCAGCATTCCAAAGCAACAATAGGAAAATGTAATTAAGTGCAATTTAAACTTTTTTTTTTTTTGGGGGGGGGGGGGATGTTAAATTTTTGTTATTGCATTTGTGTAAGAAATAACTCATGAGTCAAATTTTAAAATGTTAATGCCTTGGTTTCACCACAAGAGCAAAAGTTGACCTGAAGCCAAGGATTTTTGAGTAGTCCCATGAATTGGGAAATTTCAACCTCCTCCTCCCTTCCCCTAAAGCCTTCTTGTTCTTAATTCCCTGAATTCTTTCAAAAATAATGCAGAAATGTTTCACAGGATGCCAGGGGCTGGAAGGGACCTGGAAAGCTCATCCAGTCCAACCCCCCTGCCAGAGCAGGGTCACCTAGTGCAGGTCACACAAGAACACATCCAGGTGGGATTTGAATATCTCCAAAGAGGGAGACTCCACAACTCCTCCTGGTCTTCCAGGACCCTGACAGTGAAAACATTTTTCCTTCTGTTTCCATGGAACTTCCTCTGCCTCAGCTTCCCCTTGGTCCTCTCATTGGGCATCACCCAGCAGAGCCTGGCTCCATCCTCTCCACTGGCAGCTGTTAAACAGGGCTTCAAAAACATCCACTCTTGAGTACCCAAGGAAGATAACCTTAGAAACCTGGAGACACCTTGTGACACAATCATCTTTTTTTTCTTTTCTCTTACTACACACAATCATCTTTTTTTCTTTTCTTTCACTACACACAGTCATCTTTTTCTTTTCTTTATTCTCCCAGGAAGGCTCAGGGAGCTCTCTGCAGTGGCAGTTCTGACCTCTTTTATGTTTAGTTATTCTCATTTAGGTGATGACATCCAAACAGAGAAGCAGGAGCTATGCTTGCAGGGGCATGAGAAGATCTTGGATGGTTTTGGATTGCAGGAGGTGGGCTACATAAAGGACTAAGCACCAGCAAACAGTTTGTCTTGCAAGGCTGTGCAACTCCATGTATTGGCTTTTTCTTGCTCTCAAATACCTAACAGCTCTGTAAGCTGCTGTGGTCTTACCACAGCTCAGCAGATGCAGAGTTACAGTTCAGAAACATAACAGAGAAACAAACATTTGACCAGGAGCCAGCAATGTGCTCTTGTGGCCAAGAAGGCCAAGGACATCCTGGGGTGGATCAGAAGGGCTGCGGTGAGTAGGTTGAGATGACCTCCAGAAAGTCATTCACAAAATTCCTATTGTCCTGCTTAGCCAAATCAGAGAATCACAGAATGTGAGGAGCTGGAAGGGACCTCCAAAGCTCATCCAGTCCAACCCCCCTGCCAGAGCAGCAGCACCTAGAGCAGGTCACACAGGAACACAGCCAGGTGGGGATTGAATATCTCCAGAGAGGGAGACTCCACAACCCCCCCGGGCAGCCTCTTCCAGGCCTCTGTCACCTTCACAGGGAAAAAGTTCTTCCTCCTGTTTCCATGGAACTTCCTCTGCCTCACCTTCCACCACTGCCCCTTGTGCTGGCATTGGGCATCACCCAGCAGAGCCTGGCTCCAGCCTCTGGGCACTCCCCCTGCACATCTTGAGCCCCAGCAATGAGGTCACCTCTCAGGCTCCTCCTCTGCAAGCTCCAGAGCCCCCAGCTCCCTCAGGCTCTCCTCCTCAGGAAGATCTTCCACTGCCTTCAGCATCTTTGTGCCTCTGTGCTGGACTCTCTCAAGCAGTTCCCTGAGGTCCTTCTTGAACTGAGGGGCCCAGAGCTGGACACAATATTACAGAATCACAGAACTGTCAGGGTTGGGAGGGACCTCAAGGCTCAGCCAGTTCCAACCCCCCTGCCATGGGCAGGGACACCTCACACTCCAGCAGGTTGCTCACAGCCACATCCAGCCTGGCTGCAAAAACCTCCAGGCAGGAGGCTTCCACCACCTCCCTGGGCAACCTCTGCCAGTCTCTCACCACCCTCATGGGGAACAACTTCTTCCTAACATCCAATCTGAATCTCCCCATTTCTAGTTTTGCTCCATTCCCCCCAGTCCTATCACTCCCTGACACCCTCAAAAGTCCCTCCCCAGCTTTCTTGGAGCCCCCTTCAGATCCTGGAAGGCCACAAGAAGGTCTCCTCAGAGCCTTCTCTCTCCAGCCTGCACAACCCCAACTCTCTCAGGCTGTCTCCAGAGCAGAGCAGCTCCAGCCCTCTGCTCATCCTCATGGCCCTTCTCTGGACACCTTCCAGCACCTCCAGATCCTTCCTGGAACAGAGGCTCCAGAACTGGACCCAGAGCTCCAGGTGTGGTCTGAGCAGAGTGGAGCAGAGGGGGAGAATCCCCTCCCTGGCCCTGCTGGCCACACTTCTCTTGCTGCAGCCCAGGCTCTGCTTGGCTCTCTGGGCTGCAAGTGCTCACTGCTGGCTCCTGCTGAGCTTCTCCTCCCCCAGCACCCCCAAGGCCTTTTCTCCAGGGCTGCTCTCCAGCCAGTTCCTGCCCAGCCTATATCAGTGCCTGGGATTGCTCTGAGCCAGCTGCAGGACCTTGCACTTTGTCTTGTTGACCTGGGTAAAGTCTCTTGCTGGTGTGGAGAGCTGTGGATCAGCTTCTGGGCCCTGCTAGGACTGTTTAGCCTGGAGAGAAGGCTGAGAGGGGATGTGATCAATATCTCTCTATATCTGAGGGGTGGCTGCCAGGGTGAAGGTGCCAGGCTCTTTGTGGTGGTGCCCAGTAACAGGACAGGGAACAACAGGCACAAACTGGAACCCAGGAGTTTCCACCTCACCATGAGGAGAAACTTCTTTGGTATGAGGGTGCTGGAGCCCTGCAGCAGGCTGCTCAGAGAGGTTGTGGAGTCTCCTTCTCTGGAGCCTTTCCAACCCCAGCTGGACGCATTCCTGTGCAGACTCCCCTGGGTGCTGCTGCTCTGGCAGGGGGTTCGGACTGAATGATTTCTGGAGGTTTCCTTCCAGCCTCTAACATTCTGTGGTTCTGTGAGTTCTCATGGACCAGCTCTCTGGGAACTCTCTGTTACTGTTGCTTTACACATGGCACAGCCCCATGGATCCCTGCAAGTTCTGCTCCCCTGTCTGCTTGCTGATGTGATGTGCTTTGGATGCCCTTTTCCCTCTCTGCTCCTCCTCCTCCCTGTGCTCTGAGGAATCTTCTTGCCAGCTGGCCACCCCCAGGCAGGACCAGAGGGATGCTTAGGTCAAATGGAAATTCACTCCTGCTGTCACTGAACTTGCCAGTGCTGCTTTAAAGGTTTGATGCTAGCAGCTTGACCACTGGAAACTCTGCCAGCAGCACTTTGGGGCTCAGGGAGTCAGAACTTAACAGATTTCTGTGTGTGACTTGCAACCACCTCCCCTTACTCTCAGATTTCTTGGTTAAGGGGAAACTCTAGAACCTGCATCAGTCTTTTTTTTTTTTTTTTTTGGTTGCTGAGAGTTGAATCACAGAGAAAAAATCCCTCTTCTGTCATGCAGAATGTTGATGATCAGAGAGCAATGTGACCTTGTGACCAAGAGGTCTGATGGGATCTTGGGGTGCAATAAGAAGATTGTGGTCAGCAGGTCAAGGGAGGTTCTGCAGCCCCACCACTCTGCCTCTGAGTTATCTGCAGTCCTGTGGTCAGTTCTGGGCTCCCCAGGGTAAGAGAGATGAGGAGGTACTGGAGAGAGGGCTGGGAGGATAATCAAGGACAATTAAAAACATCTGTCTTATGATGAAAGGCTGAGAGACCTGTGGCTGTTTAGCCTGGAAAAGAGAAGACTGAGAGAGGATCTGAGCAATGCTTAAGGGTGGGTGCCAAGAGTCACAGACTCACAGAACCATTCAGGTTGGCAAAGCCCCTCAGGAGCACCAAGTCCAACCCACAACCCTACTCTGCAAGGCTCACCCCTAAACCACAGCCCCAAGCACCACAGCCAAACCACCTTCAAACACAGCCAGGCTTGGGGACTCCACCACCTCCCTGCCCAGCACATTCCAATCCCTGACCACTCTGGAGGGGAAAAAATTCTTCCTCCTGTCCAGTCTGACCCTGCCCTGCTGCAGCTTGAGGCTGTTCCCTCTTCTTCTCTGGCTAATGAGCTGTGAGAAGAGAGCAGCACAACCTCTGCACAACCTCCTTTCAGGGAGCTGCAGAGAGCCAGGAGGTCTCCCCTCAGCCTCCTCTGCTTCACACTACCCATCCCCAGCTCCTTCACTTGCTCTTCATCACATTTCTTCTCCAGGCCCTTCCCAGCTTCCTTGCCCTCCTCTGCACTCCCTCCAGCACCTCCACATCTCTCTTGGATTCAGGTGCCCCAAACTGGACACCACACTCCAGGTGTGGCCTCCCCAGAGCTGAGTCCCAGGGGACAATCCCCTCCTGCTCCTGCTGGACACAGCATTTCTAATGCCAGCCAGGATGCCTTTGGCTTTCTTGGCCACCTGGGCACACTGCTGGCTCCTCTTCAGCTGCTTGGCCATCAGCACCCCCAGCTCCCTTTCTGCCAGCAGCTTTCCAGCCACACTGCCCCAAGCCTGGAGCACTGCTTGGGGTTGTTGTGCCCCAAGGTCAGGCCCTGGCACTTGGCCTTGTTGAAGCTGCTCCTGGTAAGGTTGCCCATTGAAGATGGAGCCAGTCCCTTTTCAGTGGTGCCAGGATGAAAAGTCAAGGGATGTAAACTGGAACAGAGGAATCAGGAACCTCAATCAGGAGGAAAAACTTCTTTACTGTGAGGGTGTCAGAGCCCTGGAGCAGGCTGCCCAGAGAGGTTGTGGAGCCTCCTTCTCTGAAAACTTTAGGAGTTTGATAGTTCCTACAGCTCAGAAAGGGAGGCTGAAGTGGGCAGGAATGCTGCCTGTATAGGGAAGGGGAGGGGGAAAAAAAATCCAACAACTTCCCAGAAGGTGTCAGAGCCCTGGAGCAGACTGGCAGAGAGGTTGTGGAGTCTCCTTCTCTGGAGCCTTTCCAGCCCCACCTGGATGTGTTCCTGTGTGATCTGTTCTGGGTGATCCTGCTTTGGCAGGGGATGTTGGACCAACTCTCCAGAGGTCCATTCCCACCCCCTACCCTTCTGCGGTGTCAGTAAATGATCTCGCAGGCTTTCATCTGCAATCTATGACTTATGCAGGGGCAAGAAAGAATTAAACTCCTGACTGCTTTGCTGGAGGTGTTGACTAGGGATTGCTGGAGAGCAGAGACGGAAAGCCCAAATCCCTGTTCCTGTAGCGCCATCTGCCACCAAGCCTGCGCAGCACCGGGGTGCAGCTGGTTTCGTAGAAGCACTCTTGGAAACGCTTGGAAATGGTTTCTTTAGGGGTTTAAAACAAAAAAAGAGAGGAGAGTTTCCTGCCCTCTTCGTTGGCAGAGTGTTTGGCAATGCCACATCTCTCTGGGTGACTTTGCTGCTCTTTGCCTGGGCAATGCCAGCACAAGGGGCAGTGGTGGGAGTTGAAGCAGTGGAAGTTCCATGGAAACAGGAGGAAAAATCTCCTCACTGTGAGGGTGATGGAGCCCTGGATCAGGCTGCTCAGGGGGGTTGTGGAGTCTCCCTCTCTGGAGATATTCCAACCCCACCTGGATGTGCTCCTGTGTGACCTGCTCTAGGTGCTGCTGCTCTGGCAGGGGGGTTGGACTGGATGAGCTTTGGAGGTCCCTTCCAGCCCCTCACACTCTGTGATTCTGTGATCATTTAAGTAATTGTGGAAGCCCAGGAGAAGGAAAGGTGATCAATATTTGCTTCACAGTTATTTGCTCATCAAGACCAGGCATGGGCACAGCCTAGGAGGCAGTGAGGTATCAGAGCATTCCTGCTCTTACCTGGTGGTGGTTGTGTTCCTGAATGCCTTGCAGCAAAAGAAATCAGGAAGAGGATGGAGAAGCAGCAGGGCTTTCTTGTTGCATTGCAGCACTCCCACTGACACACATGGCTGCCCTCAATGAAGATGTGATCCCTTGCATCATCCCTAGAGCTGATCCCCTCTGCTAGAGAGCCTGGAGAAGGGCAGGAGGATGCATCATCTGCCTGACACTGCTCTTCCATGAAGGCAGCTACAGCTCCAGAGGTGGTAAAACTGCATCAGAGCCTTCCCTCTGTACCTGCATAGTTCTGCTGCACATAGCTGAGCTCTTTCTGAATGGAGAGCTGGGCAGGGAGGAACCTAATGAGGTTCAACAAGGATGAGTGCAGAGTCCTGCAGCTGGGCAGGAAGAAGAAACTGCAGCAGGACAGGTTGGGAGGGGATCTGCTGGAGAGCAGCCCCAAGGAGAAGGAGCTGGGAGTGCTGGTGGACAACAAGTTCTGCATGGGACAGCAATGTGCCCTGGGGGCCAAGAAGGCCAATGGGGTCCTGGGGGGCATTCAGAGGAGTGTGTCCAGCAGAGCCAGGGAGGTTCTCCTCCCCCTCTCCTCTGCCCTGCTGAGACCTCCCCTGGAATATTGCATCCAGGTCTGGGCTCCCCAGTTCAGGAGGGACAGGGATCTGCTGGAGAGAGTCCAAGGGAGGGCTGCAAGGATGCTGAAGGGCCTGGAGCAGCTGCCTGGGGAGGAGAGGCTGAGAGCCCTGGGGGTGTTTAGTGTGGAGAGGAGAAGACTGAGAGGGATCTGATCAATGTCTATCAATAGCTGAGGGCTGGGGGTCAGGAAGGAAGGGACAGGGACAGGCTCTGCTCAGTTGCGCCCTGGGATAGGACAAGGGGCAATGGATGGAAACTCCAGCACAGGAGGTTCCACCTCAACATGAGGAGGAACTTCTTCCCTGTGAGGGTGACAGAGCACTGGAGCAGGCTGCCCAGAGAGGTTGTGGAGTCTCCTTCTCTGGAGCCTTTGCAGCCCTGTCTGGATGTGTTCCTGTGTGACCTGTGCTGGATTCTCTGGTCCTGCTCTGGCAGGGGGGTTGGACTTGATGATTTTCAGAGATCCCTTCCAACTCCTAACATCCTCTGATCCTGTGATCCCAGTAGAGCTAGAAGCTGGGCAGCCAAAGGCAGAGCTGCCTGCTTTGCCTGTGCAGGGTGCAGGGGTGCCTGGGGCTCTGTGAACAACTCCCTCCCTGAGAGGCAAAGCCTGTCCCAGGTGAGGGGAGAGAGAAAAGGCAGCAAAGCTTTTAACAATCCACCCATGTGAGGCAGGTGCCAAAGGTGTTCTGCACCTCCCAGCCAGACAATGCTTTTAAAACCCCACTGAGATTAAGCAGGTTAATGACACACTACCTGAGGCTGCATCGCAGAGCAGAGATGAACTTCCCTGCATCTATAGAGGGCAGCCTGCCCTTGAATGCTTCTCTCAGCCAGGTCTTTATCTATTCATGGAAGGCCCACAGGTAGCAGGATGTCATGGGCATACAAGAACCAGAACTGGAGGGGGAAAAAGCTGAAAACCCAATAATGATAGCAGTTATTCCTCAGAGTGGACAAGCAGTGAGAGCTTTCTTCTTTTTTCTCTCTCTTATCCAGCTGCCTGCACCATTAAATGCAACAAGCATTTGTTTTTTTCACTCTGAGGGTGACAGAACACTGGAACAGGATACCCAGGGGGGCCCTCAGTTCAAGAAGGACCTCAGGGAACTGCTTGAGAGAGTCCAGCACAGAGCCACAAAGATGCTGAAGGCAGTGGAAGATCTTCCTGATGAGGAGAGCCTGAGGGAGCTGAGGGCTCTGGAGCTTGGAGAGGAGGAGCCTGAGAGGTGACCTCATTGCTGGTGCTCAAGATGTGCAGGGGGAGTGCCCAGAGGCTGGAGCCAGGCTCTGCTGGGTGATGCCCAATGCCAGCACAAGGGGCAGTGGTGGAAGCTGAGGCAGAGGAAGTTCCATGGAAACAGGAGGAAGAGTTTTTTCCCTGTGAGGGTGACAGAGGCCTGGAAGAGGCTGCCCAGGGGGTGTGGTGGTTTGAAACTGTCTTTTTAATTTTTCCTTGCAAAGTTCAGAACAGAGAAAGTGAAAGAATGTAAATAAGTCACTATTGGGTGTAAGAAAGCAAAATAACGATTGTTCTAAACACTTCCATTGGATAGATAGAAATGTTTAAGAACTATTACCCAAAACAAAGTAGGCACTCTGCACATTCTGCGTTCGGCAGTGGGGGCAGTTGCTGGGCTGTCTGGCTGCTGTTTCTTCTTCTCTTCTGGCTGAAGATAACACCTACTGACCTTGGCAGCTAAGTTAACAATTTTCTGCTTAACTAACTCTGCTTCTCTGTCCAGGGGGGTCTGGGGGGAAGCTCCTGGGAGAGGGAGGTCCCTTTGGGAGGGTCCCCTTGGGGGGAAGCAAAGGGAGATCGGTTGTGCTTTTTCTGTTGATTGTATATATTTGTGAATGTTGTGAATTTTGTATATTTGTACATATTCATTGCATTTCATTGTAGATTTTAGACTCTGCTTGTAAATACAGCCCTTCATTTGCTTCCAGACTGAGCTAGCCTGGTTATTGTTGGTGGGGGGGGGAATTTCAGCTCACACCGACACAGGGGGGTTGTGGAGTCTCCCTCTCTGGAGATATTCCAACCCCACCTGGCTGTGTTCCTGTGTGACCTGCTCTAGGTGCTGCTGCTCTGGCAGGGGAGTTGGACTGGATGAGCATTGAGGTCCCTTCCAGCCCCTAACATTCTGTGACGCTGTTTTTCAGTTGAGAGATGGTCCTGAGGGCTGGCCAGAGGCTCTTGCAGTGGTTTGGGCACTTGCTGTCGGCTTGCCTGTCAGCAGAGGCCAGCACACACCTCTGTGACTTGTCTCCACACAACAGCTTTGAGCTCTCCTTCAATGGCTGTAGAGGAGGCTGTCATTTCTTCCACTCTGGAAGTTTTGAACACATGAGAACCATAATTGCCATCCAGATATACAAAGTTTGAAAGAGTATTCACCCCACCTGGAGCTCTGGGTCCACTTCTGGAGCCTCTGTTCCAGGAAGGATCTGGAGGTGCTGGAAGGTGTCCAGAGAAGGGCCATGAGGATGAGCAGAGGGCTGGAGCTGCTCTGCTCTGGAGACAGCCTGAGAGAGTTGGGGTTGTGCAGGCTGGAGAGGAGAAGGCTCTGAGGAGACCTTCTTGTGGCCTTCCAGGATCTGAAGGGAGCTCCAAGAAAGCTGGGGAGGGACTTTTGAGGGTGTCAGGGAGTGATAGGACTGGGGGGATAGAGCAAAACTAGAAATGGGGAGACTGAGATTGGATGTTAGGAAGAAGTTGTTCCCCATGAGGGTGGTGAGAGACTGGCAGAGGTTGCCCAGGGAGGTGGTGGAAGCCTCATCCCTGGAGGTTTTTGCAGCCAGGCTGGATGTGGCTGTGAGCAACCTGCTGTAGTGTGAGGTGTCCCTGCCCATGGCAGGGGGGTTGGAACTGGCTGAGCCTTGAGGTCCCTTCCAACCCTGACAATTCTGTGATTCTATAAAATGAATCCCCACATCACCAGCAAGATGTGGACTTTTGGGGGAGTTTAGTGAAGATTCCTTCCTCCCTCCCTCTCTTCCCCCATGGAAGTGGATGCTCTGCAGTTTAATTTCTGCCTCAGCTTATTAGAGGATAATCAGTGCTATGTGCCTATGCCTGCACAGAGCACAATAAATTGTGGCTCTTCCCTTAATGTTGCCTGAAGAGGAGGCATGACATCTATTAATTTCCTTTCACCCCCCCCAGTTTGAGAGACCACTTAAACCTATTGCTGGTTTGGAAGGCATGAATCATCCTACCCCAGGGGCTACTGAGGTGCTTTCAGTGAGAGGTACATTTACCAACCTTGCTGAATTTGTGCCATCCTGATAATCCAATTAATGCTTTGAGCAAGTGCCCAAAGCCAGCCAATGGGAGCCATTCCATCCTGCTCTTGGAGCAGGATCCATGTCTTTTCAGTGGAGATTGTGTGTGAGTATTTCTATGTTGAATGGAGGAAACCCAAGGAGGGCTCCACTGAGACGCTGGAGTCTGTCTGAGCCTAGGGTCCCCACATAGCATCATGAAGCTCAGCACCAATCTGAGAATCTGAGTCACATCCAGAGGGTGATGCTCAGAGGCTTGAAGGCCAGATGGAGAGCAGTGACAGAGGTGTCCCTGAGGGGTCCCTACTGGGACTTGTGCTGGTTAATGTTTCTATCAGTGTTATACAGAGTGAGATTGAGGCACCATCAGCAGGGTGCAGATGACACTCAGCAGGGACATCCCCAACTAGATCAGGTTGCCCACAGCCCTCTCCAGCCTCACCTGGAAGATCTCCAGGCATGGGGCCTCAACCACCTCCCTGGGCAACCTCTTCCAGTGTTCCACCACCCTCATGCTGCACAACTTCTTCCTCACATCCAATCTCAATCTGCTCTGCTCTACTTTGAAGCCATTGTCCCTGCTCCTGTCCCTGCAGCCCTTTGCAAACAGTCTCTCTGCAGCCTTCTTGCAGCCCCCTTCAGGTCCTGGCAGGTTGCTCTTAGGTCTCCCTGGAGCCTTCTCTTCTCCAGGCTGAACACCCCCAGCTCCCTCAGCCTGGCCTCACAGCAGAGCTGCTCCAACCCCCTGAGCATTCTCATGGCCTCCTCTGGAGCCTCTTGCAGAAGTCCAGGTAGATCACATCCTCAGGTCATCCCTGACATAGTCACTTAGTAGCTTCAAGCCACAACTTTCTTCAGTTTGCTGCCCTAGACCAAAACCAGTTTGGTTTAAATTTTAAGGATTTCTTTCATATGTCAGTATCACAGAATCACCAACCAGGTTGGAAAAGACCTCAGAAATCATCAAGTCCAACCTATTACCTAATACCTAACACCTCCTGACAACTAAACCATGGCTCCAAGTGCCACATCCAAGCTTTTGTTGAACACCTCCAGGGATGGTGACTCCACCACCTCCCTGGGCAGCACATCCCAATTACAAATCTCTCTGTCCGGGAAGAACTTTCTTCTCACCTCCAGCCCAAACCTCCCCTGGTGCAGCTTGAGACTGTGTCCTCTCCCTCTGGCACTGCTTGCCTGGGAGAAGAGACCAACCCCCACCTGGCTACAACCTCCCTTCAGGGAGTTGTAGAGAGCAGTGAGGTCTCCCCTGAGCCTCCTCTTCTCCAGGCTAAACACCCCCAGCTCCCTCAGCCTCTCCTCACAGGGCTGTGCTCCAGACCCCTCCCCAGCCTTGTTGCCCTTCTCTGGACACCTTCCAGCATCTCAACATCTTTCTGAAACTGAGGAGCCCAGAACTGGACACAGCACTCAAGGTGTGTCCTAACCAGTGCTGAGCACAGGGCAGGATGACTTCCCTGCTCCTGCTGGCCACACTATTGCTGATGCAGGCCAGGATGCCATTGGCCTTCTTGGCCACCTGGGCACACTGCTGGCTCCTCTTCAGCTGCTGTCCATCCAGGTCCCTCTCAGAGCTGCTAAACATCCTGCAGCAGAAAAATCTCAGAAGATTTTGTAGATCCAATCCTTTTTTATCTGCAGCAAAATACCAAGCAAGCCAATGTTTAATGGTGAGGTCTAATGGCATCAAAATTCAGTTGCAGCTCCCTTGAATAAACTAAATTCTGTGTCTTAGATGATAATTCTAAAATTAGGTCATGCCACACCTTGTGGCTGTCAGTTTCTTTTTGTGAGGTGAGACAAAGCCTTGCACATTCACTGCAAAAATGCCCTTTTTAAAGATTTCAGCTCTGAGGTTATTTGTCAAAAAGAA
>NC_072014.1:0-35000 GCF_027791375.1 Indicator indicator | reverse complement strand
CAACCTCTCTGGGAAGCCTGTTCCAGTGCTCTGTCACCCTCACAGTGAAGAAGTTCCTCCTCATGTTGAGATGGAACCTCCTGTGCTGGAGCTTCCATCCCTTGCCCCTTGTCCTATCCCAGGGTGCAACTGAGCAGAGCCTGTCCCCTCCCTCTTGCCCCCTAGCCCTCAACTATTTATGAACATTGATTAAATCCCCTCTCAGACTTCTTTTCTCCACACTAACCAGCTTCCAGGGCTCTCAGCCTCTCCTGGTGCCTGGCTGCCTTCAGAAATGTTCTTAACCACCTCAAGGAAAGCAGAGTGGAGGGGATGTCTGCAGTGCTTTAGCCTGTTGGGCAGCAGCAGCTGGAACACCTCAGTGCTGCAGTGCTATTGGATGGTGCATGCCTCAGGAATGCTGCCAAATAGTCCTGCCTCAGAGCTCTATACAGATGAAAATTTAAAAAAAAAAAAAAATTGCATTTCCATGCTTTTTTTTTTTTTTTTTGGCCAAAAAAGTGCCTGTAGAACTTTCTGTAGCTTGAGCAGGCTGGAACCAAGGTTTGGCTTGGAGCAAAAAGTGCCACTGGGGCTGATGTTTGTGCTGACAGTCAGGGCTTTACCAAATGGTTCTGACAAGGGCAAAGGGAGAGGCTGTGCTTCCCCCAGTCAGCTCCCCCAGGGCTAAACTTTGCCCTGGTGAGGCCACAGCTGGAATACTGCATCCAGTTTGGGGCTCCCCAGTTCAGGAGGGACAGGGATCTGCTGGAGAGAGTGCAAGGGAGGGCTCCAAGGATGCTGAAGGGACTGGAGCACTGCCTGGGGAGGAGAGGCTGAGAGCCCTGGGGGTGTTTAGTGTGGAGAGGAGAAGGCTGAGAGGGATCTGATCAATGTCTATCAATAGCTGAGGGCTGGGGGTCAGGAAGGAAGGGACAGGGACAGGCTCTGCTCAGTTGCACCCTGGGATAGGACAAGGGGCAATGGATGGAAACTGCAGCACAGGAGGTTCCACCTCAACATGAGGAGGAACTTCTTCCCTGTGAGGGTCCCAGAGCACTGGAAGAGGCTGCCCAGAGAGGCTGTGCAGTCTCCTTCTCTGGAGCCTTTGCAGCCCTGTCTGGATGTGTTCCTGTGTGACCTGTGCTGGATTCTCTGGTCCTGCTCTAGCAGGGGGGTTGGACTGGAAGATCTCCAGAGATCACTTCCAATTCCTAACACCTTCTGATCCTGTGATCCTGTGAACTACAGTTAGCACACCCCCACCTGTGGTCCCAGGACAGGGCATCTTCCCCATAAATGTCTTTGTCATGGTTCCTCTTTAGCATCCTATCCATGTGTGGCTGTTTCAGGACCAGCTGTGGATGGATCAGGATTTTGTCCTGGTTTGAGTGTTAGGGAAACTTTCCCACCTCCGTTTCTTTAGCCTTGCCAATGCCCTTCCACTTTTCTTTCCCCAGCAAATGGAAGACCACAAATTCCCAGCCCTTCAGATCATTTTTTTTTCCAGGTTCATTTCTCAGTCATGGTGAGTGCAGACCTGCTCTCCTAAAGTCACCTGCTCCTTTTGAGTTCCTCTGGGGATAGAG
Source organism: Indicator indicator (assembly GCF_027791375.1). Lineage (NCBI taxonomy): Eukaryota > Metazoa > Chordata > Aves > Piciformes > Indicatoridae > Indicator > Indicator indicator. The sequence goes on along the minus strand of NC_072014.1, from coordinate 33,432 downwards.
CTTTCCCCAGTGTGGTTAACATGCCCAGCATCAAAGCCTTCTCTTCCTCCTGAATTACCACTGCATATTCCTGCAGGAAAGAACAATCCCATGGAGCAGGAGAGGTTGGGGACTGACCTGTTGGAGAGCAGAGCAGAAGAGAGGGACCTTGGGGTCCTGGTGGATGGGAGGTTGCCCATGAGCCAGCAATGTGCTCTGGTGGCCAAGAAGGCCAAGGGCAGCCTGGGGTGGATTAGAAGGGCTGTGGTGAGTAGGTCAAGAGAGGTTCTCCTCCCCCTCTCCTCTGCCCTGCTGAGGCCACATCTGGAAGATTGTGTCCAGTTCTGGGCCCCTCAGTTCAAGAAGGACCTCAGGGAACTGCTTGAGAGAGTGCAGCACAGAGCCACAAAGATGCTGAAGGCAGTGGAAGATCTTCCTGATGAGGAGAGCCTGAGGGAGCTGAGGGCTCTGGAGCTTGGAGAGGAGGAGCCTGAGAGGTGACCTCATTGCTGGTGCTCAAGATGTGCAGGGGGAGTGCCCAGAGGCTGGAGTCAGGCTCTGCTGGGTGATGCCCAATGCCAGCACAAGGGGCAGTGGTGGAAATGGAGGCAGAGGAAGTTCCATGGAACCAGGAGGAAGAATTTTTTTCCCTGTGAGGGTGACAGAGCCCTGGAGCAGGCTGCCCAGGGGGGTTGTGGAGTCACCCACTCTGGAGATATTCCAACCCCACTTGGATGTGTTCCTGTGTGACCTGCTCTAGGTGCTGCTGCTCTGGCAGGGGGGTTGGACTGGATGAGCTTTGGAGGTCCCTTGCAGCCTCTCATGTTCTTTGACTGTGTGAAAACAGAGCATCACTTGCCCTTGCCACAGCACTTGGCCTGCCCAGCTGAGGTTACTGTTGCTTAGCTACAAGACTCTATAATAAGATCCTGAGCCATAGCAGAGCAGGCACTGAAGCCTTTCAAACACAACAAGACCCAAGGGATGCTCATCAGGTATGTGCAGGAGTAATACAGGTCCCAAATGTTGAAGTTTTAGTGACCATGACTGTTAGCTTTTAGCTCACACACCTCTGGTTGTTACTCAGCTTCTCCTGGAGCTGGATGGTTTGAAGACTTGGGCCAGAAACATGGATTTTGATAAATATGAGTGTTTGAATGGAAGACCTTGAAAGGGGGACACAGGGTAGGAGATGAACTCTTGGGAGTGAGGAAACAATCTGGAACTATCCTTGTTGTCAATCCAGGCTGGGGGAGGAGGGGAGAGAAAGCAGCCCTGAGGAAAAGGCCTTGGGGGTGCTGGGGGATGAGAAGCTGGCCAGGAGCAGGCAGGGTGAGCTTGCAGCACAGAAGGCCAAGGGCAGCCTGGGCTGCATCCAAAGCAGCATTGCCAGCAGAGCCAGAGAGGTGATTCTGCCACTTTGCTCTGCTCTGCTGAGACCTCACCTGCAGTGCTGTGTGCAGCTCTGGAGCCCTCAGCACAGGAAGGACATGGACCTGATGGAGAGGCTCCAGAGGAGGGCCAGGAAAGTGCTCAGGGGGTTGGAGCAGCTCTGCTAGGAGGCCAGGCTGAGGGAGCTGGGGGTGTTCAGCCTGGAGAAAAGAAGGCTGCAGGGAGACCTAAGAGCAACCTGCCAGGACCTGAAGGGGGCTGCAAGAAGGCTGCAGAGAGACTGTTTGCAAAGGCCTGCAGGGACAGGAGCAGGGACAATGGCTTCAAAGTAGAGCAGAGCAGATTGAGATTGGATGTGAGGAAGAAGTTGTGCAGCATGAGGGTGGTGGAACACTGGAAGAGGTTGCTCAGGGAGGGTGGTTGAGGCTCCATGCCTGGAGATCTTCAAGGTGAAGCTGGACAGGGCTGTGGGCAACCTGATCTAGTTGGGGATGTCCCTGCTGAGTGCAGAGGGGCTTGGACTGGATGAAGTCCCTTCTAGCCCAGACCCTTCTATGATTCTATGATTCTATGAGTCAATGACTCTATGATTGTCTCATTCTCTGATTCTCTGATTCCATGATTCTTTGATTGTCTCATTCTATGATTCAGTGATTCCATGTTTCTGTGATTTTATGATTCTCTAATTCAATGATTCCATGATTCTATGATTCTATGGTTCTGTGATTCTCTGATTCTTCCATTCTATGAACAACTCCTTTTGCAGAGTGAAAGCCTGGCTGCTGGAGGCAGGTTATGGGATGCATTATCAATGTGAACTGCAGCACTGGCCACAGAAGCAGCACAAGCACTGATCTTTGTCCTCAGCAGCAGCAACTCCCCTCAGCTTTTTCTTGCCAGCTTGCACAGGGAATTTGTTTTATAGCTCTGCAAACTGCAGCTCCATTTTTGCAGTCTCATGAAAATGGATTGCCACCAATTGCCCAGGACAGAGGTTTGGCTCCCACAGCAGCTATGTGTGAAAGAAAACTGCACTGTGCTTCCAGCAACAGTCATTAATAGTCTGGAGGTGAGTGCTCAGCTCCCCAGCTGAATTTATTAGCAGCTCATCTGAATGCAGGAGGCTTCTCTGAACCTCCAGCGGAATCTTGGAGGGCTCATGCTTCACCTCTCTGCTTTGTGTGGAAAGATAGCCTGGGAAAAGCTTTATTTTTCCTTCTTTTTTCTCTCAGGTTCAGCTGACTTCATTGTGAGTCAGCAATGGGAAATAAAGATCTTGACAGGGCTGGGCCAGATCCCCAGAGCAAGGCCACAAAGGGATGCTGGAATGCCTTTGTGCTCAAGAAGCTTCCTTGGAGTTAAGTGGCAGTGTTGGTTCCTAGCTGGAAAGCAGCCCAGACCCTGCCCACACCTCTGCTGGGACATGAGATCAAGAGGACCTACAGGGAACACCTCTCCTGTGAGGACAGGCTGAGAGAGTTGGGGTTGTTCAGTCTGGAGAAGAGAAGGCTCCAAGGAGACCTTCTTGTGGCCTTCCAGGATCTGAAGGGGGCTACAGGAAAGCTGGGGAGGGACTTTTGAGGGTGTCAGGGAATGATAGGACTGGGGGGAATGGAGCAAAACTAGAAATGGGGAGATTGAGATTGGATGTGAGGAAGAAGTTGTTCCCCATGAGGGTGGTGAGACACTGGCAGAGGTTGCCCAGGGAGGTGGTAGAAGCCTCATGCCTGGAGATTTTTGCAGCCAGGCTGGATGTGGCTGGGAGCAACCTGCTGGAGTGTGAGGTGTCCCTGCCCATGGCAGGGGGGTTGGAACTGGCTGAGCCTTGAGGTCTCTTCCAAGCCTGACAATTCTGTGATTCTGTGAAAGGCAATGATTGCACTTTTGGCTTTCTATTTCTCTTCTGTGTCTCCAAAAGTTGCTCTTGGTGTTTGCATTACAGATGGAAGCTTTGGGAGACACCACAGCTGACCACAGGAAAATCTGGGGAACAACATGAATGAAAACTGATGTCCCCACTGTGAGAGGGACATAGATCTATTGGGACAAGTCCAGGGGAGGGCCACAAAGATGCTCCAGGGGCTGGAACACTTCTGCTATGAGGACAGGCTGAGAGATTGTTCACCCTGGAGAAGAGAAGATTCCAGGGGGACCTTCTAACTGCCTTCCAGTACCTGAAGGGATCCTCCAGGAAGGCTGCAGAGGGACTTTTTACAGAGTGTCCACCCATAGGACAAGAGGAAATGGATTGAAATTGAAGGAGAAGAGGTTTAGATTGGATCTGAGGAAGAAATTCTTCACTAGGAGGCTGGCAAGGCTCTGGCATGGATTGTCCAGAGAGGTTGTGGATGCCCCCTCCCTGGAGATGTTGAAGGTCAGGATGGATGTGGCCTTGAGTGACCTGGGATGGTTGAGAGGTGTCCCTGCTCATGGCAGGAGGTTGGGTTAGAGGATCTCTGAGGTCTCTTCCAGCCTAAGCTGTTCTATGATTCTGTGATCAGTTAAGGAGAGGGGAAAAGTGTAAAATGCACTGGAAACAGGAAGAAAAGTTTTTTGCCTTGTGAGGGTGACAGAGCCCTGGACCAGGCTACCCATGGGAGTAGTGGAGTCTCCCTCTCTGGAGATATTCCAACCCCACCTGGCTGTGTTCCTGTGTGACCTGCTCTAGGTGCTGCTGCTCTGGCAGGGGGGTTGGACTGGATGAGCTTTGGAGGTCCCTTCCAACCCCTAACATTCTGTGGTTCTCTGATTCCTCTCTATTCCTCTCCTATTCCCTCTCCTGTCACTTCTAAACGTATTTTGCCTCTTGCTGAGCAGCAGAGCTGTGCCCAGTGTGGTAGTTTTAAGCGATGCCTTTAATTTTTTTTTTCCACACATCTTGACAGAAAGTAGTAAAAATGTAATTGAATCACTGCTGGGTGTAAAAAGGAAAAGAATGGGATTGCTTCAACCCCATTGGAGGGATATCTCCCATCAGATTTGGTTCCCAAAACAATTTCTCTCTTCTCTTCTTGCTTTTTGCTGGGGAGATGCTAAATGACTTTGCTGACCTTGGCTGCATCACTTTTATTTTGGCTGAGTCTAATCTAGCTCTGCTTTTCTCTCTTTTCCTTGTGCACAGGGGGTAAGGGGGAGGCAGGGAGGGAGAAGCTGTTACAGCCTCCCTGGTCTTTGGCCAGGGTGGGGTCCTTGTGCTGTTTGTTCATTGCAAATCCCTCTAAATATTTGTCAGTGTTGTGTATTTTGGACTCATTCATTGCATTCCATTGTAAAGCCCTGTAAATATTTGTCAATATTGGATATTTGTACATCTTCACAGTCTCACAGTACATCAGAGGTTGGAAGGGACCTCCAGAGGTCACCCAGTCCAAGCCCCCTGCCACAGCACCAGCACCCAGGGGAGTCTGCACAGGAATGCATCCAGCTGGGGTTAGAAAGGCTCCAGAGAAGGAGACTCCACAACCTCTCTGGGCAGCCTGCTCCAGGGCTCTGGCACCCTCACTCTAAAGAAGTTTCTCCTCATGTTGAGCTGAAACCTTCTCTGTTCCAGTTTGTCTCCATTGTTCCTTGGCTTATCACTGTGCACCACCCAAAAGAGCTTGGCCCCCTCCACTTGACCCCCAGCCCTCAGCTCTTGAGAGACATTGATCAGATCCCCTCTCAGCCTTCTCTTCTCCACACTAAACAGCCCCAGGGCTCTCAGTCTCTCTTCAGAGGGGAGGTGCTGAAGTCCCCTCAGCACCTTAACCATCTTCAGCTCTGCAGAAGGCGTTTTGCTAAGTGCTTGACAGCTCTCTTCCTCCCTTTTGCTTCATCACCTTCCCTCTCCTTGCTACCCCATTGTTTGCAGGAGGAGGAGGAGGTCCTGACAACCATTATATGGAGTCATTTGGCTGACACAAATGAGGGGATGTGGTTTTTTTGTTGTTGTTGCTTGCTTCTCACTCTGGAGGTAGACAAACAGATCCGGCCTCTTTGCGCCCAGCCTCAGCGCTGCCACCAGGGTAGCCATGGCAACGCAGCAGCCTGCGCAAGCATCTGCAAGACGCCTGCAAACCCAGACGTGCCGAGCCCCGAGGAGCTGCCTCAGACAAAGGATGTTTATGGGTGTCACGGACACCTGAGAAGTGCTCCTGCCTCCACCCATCAGCTCCTTGATGACTGAGTGCTTTACGTCTCTCTTTGCAGCTCCTTTGTCAGCACGCAGGAAGCCAGGCAGGATTAATACCTGGTTTGGGTTTCTTTTCTCTTTTTGCTTTTCCATGGAGATCACTGGCTGAGGTGGGAATGAGCATCCTGAGGTCCACTGTGGACTTTCCTCTTAGAACTGTGGAGTGCTGTGTGCAGGTCTGGAGCCCTCAGCACAGGAAGGACATGGACCTGATGGAGCAGGTCCAGAGGAGGGCCAGGAAAATGTTCAGGGGGTTGGAGCAGCTCTGCTAGGAGGCCAGGCTGAGGGAGCTGGGGGTGTTCAGCCTGCAGAAGAGAAGGCTCCAGGGACACCTAAGAGCAACCTGCCAGAACCTGAAGGGGGCTGCAAGAAGGCTGCAGAGAGACTGTTTGCAAAGGCCTGCAGGGACAGGAGCAGGGACAATGGCTTCAAAGTAGAGCAGAGCAGATTGAGATTGGATGTGAGGAAGAAGTTGTGCAGCATGAGGGTGGTGGAACACTGGAAGAGGTTGCCCAGGGAGGTGGTTGAGGCTCCATGCCTGGAGATACTGAAGGTGAGGCTGGAGAGGGCTGTGGGCAACCTGATCTAGTTGGGGATGTCCCTGCTGACTGCAGAGGGCTTGGACTGGACGAGCTTTGGAGCTCCCTTCCAACCCAGACCATTCTATGAGTCTAACTGGGTTGGAATACCAGGGTCCCTTCCAACCCTAACAATTCTGTGATTCTTCAAATGTCAAGATCCAAACCTGAATACTAATAGAAAAAGCAGTGGCCTACAGCAGCCCAACTGACAGGGGTGCATCACATCCATTTTTAAAAAGGATGAAAGAGAGGAGCCTGGAAATCTTTGATCTGTCAGCCTCACCTAGGAAGAACACAGAACAGATCCTCCCAGAAGCTCTACCAAAGCACATGGAGGACAGAGAAGTGATTTGAGGCAGCCAGCATGGCTTCAGCAAGGGCAAAGTCCCTCCTGACCCAACCCAGTGGCTTTCTCCAGTGGTGTGACTACATCAGTGGATGAGGGAAGGCCAACAGATGTCATCTATCTGGACTTCTGTAAAACCCTTGACACAGGTCCTGCCAACATCCTGGAGAGATAGGGATTTGATGGGTTGAGTGTCCAGTGGATAAGGAATTGGTTGGATGGTGACAGACAGAAGGCAAAGGTCAATGGCTTGATGGAGACAGGTGACAAGTGGTGTCCCTCAGGGCTCTGTACTGGGTCCAGTGCTCTTCCAAAGCCTCAAAAAAATGATACAGACAGCAAAGCTGAGGAACCCTCAGGAAGTCTGCAGAGGATACCAAGCTGAGTGGTGCAGCTGATGAGATTGAAGGATGGGATGGCATCCAGAGGGAGCTGGAGAGGTGGGCTGAGGAGAATCTCATCAGGCACAATAGGGCAAAGTGCAGGGTCCTGCACCTGGGTTGAGGTGAGCCTCAATATCAATCCAGGCTGGGGGATGATGGAATGGAGAGCAGCCCTGAAGAAAAGGGCTCAGGGGTGCTGGTGGGTGAGAATCATAGAATCATAAAATCAGTCAGGGTTGGAAGGGACCACAAGGATCAGCCAGTTCCAACTCCCCTGCCATGGGCAGGGACACCTCACACTAGATCAGGCTGGCCAGAGCCTCATCCAGCCTGGCTGCAAACACCTCCAGGGATGGGGCCTCAACCACCTCCCTGGGCAACCCATTCCAGGCTCTCACCACTCTCATGGGGAAGAACTTCTTCCTCACTTCCAGCCTGAATCTCCCCACTTCCAGCTTTGTTCCATTGCCCCCAGACTTGTCACTCCCTGATAGCCTAAAAAGTCCCTCCCCAGCTTTCTTGGAGCCCCCTTCAGATCCTGGAAGGCCACAAGAAGGTCACCTTGGAGTCTTCTCTTCTCCAGACTGAACAGCCCCAACTCTCTCAGTCTGTCCTCATAGGAGAGCAGCTCCAGCCCTCTGATCATCCTCGTGGCCCTTCTCTGGACACCTTCCAGCATGTCCAGATCCCTCTTGTAATAGAGGCTCCAGAACTGGATGCAGTACTCCAGGTGTGATCTGAGCAGAGTGGAGCAGAGGGGCAGAATCCCCTCCCTGGCCCTGCTGGCCACACTTCTCTTGCTGCAGCCCAGGCTCTGCTTGGCTCTCTGGGCTGCAAGTGCTCACTGCTGGCTCCTGTTGAGCTTCTTGTCCACCAGCACCCCCAAGTCCCTCTCCTCAGGGCTGCCCTTCAACCAGTCCCTGCCCAGCCTGGATTTGTGCTTGAGATTGCCCTGACCCAGCTGCAGGACCCTACACTTGGTCTTGTTGAACCTCCTGAGGTTGTCCTGGGCTCACCTCTCCAGCCTGTCCAGGTTCCTCTGGATGGATCCCTTCCCTCCAGCTGTCAGCTGCACCACACAGCTTGGTGCCATCAGCAAACTTGCTGAGGGTGCACTCAGTGCCTCTGTCCATGGCACCAACAAAGATGTTGAACAAGCCTGATCCCAGCACTGATCCCTGAGGGACTCCACTTGTCACTGGCCTGCACTGGGACATGGAGCCATTGACAGCCACTCTTTGGGTGTGGCCATCCAGCCAGTTCTGTATCCATCTAGTTCTCCACCCATCAAACCCATGTGTCACCAGCCTGGAGACCAGGATGTGGTGCAGGACAGAGTGGAAGGCTTTGCTCAGGTCTGGGTAAATGACATCAATTGCTCACCCCTCAGCTCTTAATGTCACCTGAAAAAGCTGGACATGAGCCACCAAAGTGCACTTGCAGCAACAGAAGGCCAAGGGCAGCCTGGGCCTCATCCCAAGCAGCATGGCCAGAGATGGAGAGAGGGGATCCTGCCCCTCTGCTCTGCTCTGGTGAGACATCACTTGGTGTACTGTGTCCAGCTATGGGACCCCCAACACAAGAGAGAGATCCACCTGAATGGAGTGGGTCCAGAGGAGGGCCACCAAGATGCTCAGAGGGCTGGAGCACCTCTCCTATGAGGCCAGGCTGACAGAGTTGGGGCTGTTCAGCCTGCAGAAGAGAAGGCTGCAGGGAGCTGCAGAGCTGCATTTCAACATCTGAAGGGGACCTGCAGGAAGGCTGGGGAGGGACTGCTCAGAAGGGCTTGGAGTGATAGGATGAGGGGCAATGGTTTGAAACTGGAGCAGGGCAGATTTAGGTTGAAGAAATTCTTTACAGAGGGAGAGATAAAATATTGGAACGGGCTGCCCAGAGATGTGTTCCCTGTCCATGGGAACACTCAAGATCAGACTTGATGTGGCCCTGGGCAGCCTGTTCCAGTTGGAGGTGTCCCTGCTGACTGCAGGGGGGTTGGACAAGATGACTTTTGAGGGTCCCTTCCAACCCAATGCAATCTGTGAAGCTGTAGTTGTGTGACTGCTAGACCCAGCAGGGCTTTGCCCCACAGTGTTGCACCAACTCCTGCTTTACTACAGTGACAAGAGAGTCAATAAAATCCAACCAGACATTTCTGGGGGGACTATTTTTAGACAAGCTCATCCACCTGCTGCCATAGCAGAGGCTGTGCTGCTGTGTTTACAGCTGGAAGTCTTTATTGATCCCACAGGTTCTTCAGCTCTGCTTTCAGGAGATAAAACTCAGAGGCTCAGACAGCATTTCACAGCATCACAGAAACATTCAGGTTGGCAAAGCCCCTCAGGATCACCAAGTACCAACCCACAACCCTACTCTGCAAGGCTCACCCCTAAACCACAGCCCCAAGCACCACAGCCAAACCACCTTCAAACACAGCCAGGCTTGGGGACTCCACCACCTCCCTGCCCAGCACATTCCAATCCATGACCACTCTGGATGGGAAAAAATTCTTCCTCCTGTCCAGTCTGACCCTGCCCTGCTGCAGCTTGAGGCTCTTCCCTCTTCTTCTCTGGCTAATGAGCTGTGAGAAGAGAGCAGCACAACCTCTGCACAACCTCCTTTCAGGGAGCTGCAGAGAGCCAGGAGGTCTCCCCTCAGCCTCCTCTGCTTCACACTACCCATCCCCAGCTCCTTCACTTGCTCTTCATCACATTTCTTCTCCAGGCCCTTCCCAGCTTCCTTGCCCTCCTCTGCACTCCCTCCAGCACCTCCACATCTCTCTTGGATTCAGGTGCCCCAAACTGGACACCACACTCCAGGTGTGGCCTCCCCAGAGCTGAGTCCCAGGGGACAATCCCCTCCTGCTCCTGCTGGACACAGCATTTCTAATCCCAGCCAGGATGCCTTTGGCTTTCTTGGCCACCTGGGCACACTGCTGGCTCCTCTTCAGCTGCTTGGCCATCAGCACCCCCAGCTCCCTTTCTGCCAGCAGCTTTCCAGCCACACTGCCCCAAGCCTGGAGCACTGCTTGGGGTTGTTGTGCCCCAAGGTCAGGCCCTGGCACTTGGCCTTGTTGAAGCTCCTCCTGGTAAGGTTGGCCATGGATCCAATCTATCCAAGTCCCTCTGCAGAGCCTCCCTGCCCTGGTGCAGGTCAGCACTGCCACCTCCCTTGGTGCAATCTGTGAATTCACTGCTGACAGACTCTGTGTCTTCATCAAGGTCATCAATCAAGATGTGAAACAGAAGTGGTCCCAGCACTGAGGCCTGAGGAACACCACTGGTGGCTGATCTGCCACCTGGCTTTAACTCCACTCACCACGATGGAAAGTGAAAGTGGTGTCACTAAACTCAGCAGTTCATTAATGTTCATTAAGCCAGCTGCTTACAGATGAAACCATCTCTACTTCAGAGTGGGTGACTGCATGTGGGGGGTTTGGTGCAGCCAGGTGACTGGGCCAATACTGGGGCATAGCTTGGCTCCATTGACGGTGTGGATGTGCTGCCCCTCAGTACTCCAATCCTCACCTTTCATTGAGGAGGCAGACGCAGAAGGTCACTTTTATCACACAGAAAACCACCAGGTAGTCTTCCAGGCATTCATCAGGACCACCTTCCTCAGGCTGGGGCTGGATTTCTGCCACACTAAGACACCATGGTTGGTGTGCTGATTGAGCAGGCTGGGCACATTCTCAAACCTGGCTGGAACACTCTGTTGGTAGATTGCATGGAGGCAGAATATGAGGCTGAGTTTGAAACTTGGTCATGGGAAAAAATCATAGAATGGTCTGGGTGGGAAGGGACCACCAAAGCTCATCCAGTCTGACCCCTCTGCAGTCAGCAGGGACATCCCCAACTAGATCAGGCTGCCCACAGCCCTGTCCAATCTCAATCTGCTCTGCTCTACTTTGAAGCCATTGTCCCTGCTCCTGTCCCTGCAGGCCTTTGCAAACAGTCTCTCTGCAGCCTTCTTGCAGCCCCCCTCAGGTCCTGGCAGGTTGCTCTTAGGTGTCCCTGGAGCCTTCTCTTCTGCAGGCTGAACACCCCCAGCTCCCTCAGCCTGGCCTCCTAGCAGAGCTGCTCCAACCCCCTGAGCATTTTCCTGGCCTCCTCTGGAGCCTCTCCATCAGGTCCATGTCCTTCCTGTGCTGAGGGCTCCAGAGCTGCACACAGCACTGCAGGTGAGGTCTCAGCAGAGTAGAGCAAAGTGGCAGAATCACCTCTCTGGCTCTGCTGCCAATGCTGCTTTGGATGCAGCCCAGGCTGCCCTTGGCCTTCTGTGCTGCAAGCTCACACTGCCTGCTCCTGGCCAGCTTCTCATCCCCCAGCACCCCCAAGGCCTTTTCCTCAGGGCTGCTTTCTCTCCCCTCCTCCCCCAGCCTGGATTGACAGTGAGGATTGTTCCAGATTTCTTTCTCACTCCCAAGAGTTCTCCTACCCTGTGTCCCCCTTTCAAGGTCTTCCATTCAATAGTTCCCCCTCAAACACTCATATTTATCAAAATCCATGTTTCTGGCCAAAGTCTTCAAGCCAGCCAGCTCCAGGAGAAGCTGAGTAACAACCAGAGGTGGGGTGTGAGCTGAAAGCTAACAGTCATAGCACCTCATAGCTAAGAACTTCTTCCTGATATCCAAAAGCCCAAGTACATTGATGCTCAACATCAAGCCATGGTTTTGGTGAGGAAATAGCTTCTCATTCTGCCTGCAATGTCTCCCTTCTCTCAACAAATAAAAGGAGAGTTTTATTTTTATTACCATGAGGGTGGTGGAACACTGGAAGAGGTTGCCCAGGGAGGTGGTTGAGGCCCATGCCTGGAGGTATTCAAGGTGAGGCTCGAGAGGGCTGTGGGCAACCTGATCTAGTTGGGGATGTCCCTGCTGACTGCAGAGGGGCTTGGACTGGATGACCTCTGAAGGTCCCTTCCAAACCAGACCATTCTATGACTCTCTGATTCACAGAAAGGGGAAAAAAACCAGAGCCCTAACCCCAACATGAGCTACATTGCCCCATATTCTGGTGTTAACCTGATTAGGCTAATCAGTTTTCAGCTGCTAATTGCAGCTTTAGGCTGGGAAAATGCAGTAGCATTTACATGCTTGAATGTTGAGGAGCACATTAAAAAGCCTCATCAAGATGCCCCATTAATAAAACAAGCTATCAGTGCAGCAGAGAACTGCAGAACTTCCCTCTGCAAGCACAGCCACAGATTCCTCCTCAGGACTCAAAGCTAACCCTGCAAAAACTGAGGCTCTCCCTCCAGAACAGGAAATTAAATGCTAAACCCCAATATGTTTTGATCAGTTCAACTAGTCACAGTCTCACAGTACATCAGAGGTTGGAAGGGACCTCCAGAGATCATCCAGTCCAAGCCCCCTGCCAGAGCAGCATCACCCAGGGGAGTCTGCACAGGAATGCGTCCAGCTGGGGCTGGAAAGGCTCCAGAGAAGGAGACTCCACAACCTCTCTGGGCAGCCTGCTCCAGGGCTCTGGCACCCTCACACCAAAGAAGTTTCTCCTCCTGTTGAGCTGAAACCTTCTCTGGTCCAGTTTGTCTCCATTGTTCCTTGGCTTCTTGCTGTGCACCACCCAAAAGAGCTTGGCCCCCTCCACTTGACCCCCAGCCCTCAGCTCTTGAGAGACATTGATCAGATCCCCTCTCAGCCTTCTCTTCTCCACACTAAACAGCCCCAGGGCTCTCAGTCTCTCTTCCCAGGGCAGATGCTCAAGTCCCCTAAGCATCCTCCTGCCTCTCCCTTGGACTCTCTCCAGCAGCTCTCTGTCTCTCTTGACCTGGGGAGCCCCAAACTGGACACAGGATTGCAGCTGTGGTCTCAGCAGGGCAGAGCAGAGGGGGAGCAGAACCTCCCTGGACCTCTACATCATATTTGTTTTGCAAAGCAACTTTCTCATATGGCTTTGCTGCAGATGAAATGTGTCAAGAGATTATGACTAGTTCAACCTTGATGTGTGTTCTGTTTATCTTCTCTTCAATCCTGTAGGTGGGCAGTGGATGTTCATGTTTTTTACTTCAGTGAGTTTGAATGGTGCAGCTGTCTGGATGGATAAAGAAGGCAGCACTAGTGAGGAGACAGAGAAGGCAAAACAAACAACCCAAGCTCACAAATGTGCATTTAGTACTTTGAGAATCATGGGTTATTAGGGTTGGAAGGCACCTCAAGGCTCATCCAGTTCCAAGCCCCCTGCCATGGGCAGGGACACCTCACACTACAGCAGGTTGCTCACAGCCACATCCAGCCTGGCTGCAAAAACCTCCAGCCATGAGGCTTCCACCACCTCCCAGGGCAACCTCTGCCAGTCTCTCACCACCCTCATGGGGAAAAACTTCTTCCTAACATCCAATCTCAGTCTCCCCATTTCTAGTTTTGCTCCATTCCCCCTAGTCCTATCACTCCCTGACACCCTCAAAGGTCCCTCTCCAGCTTTCTTGGAGCCCCCTTCAGATCCTGGAAGGCCACAAGAAGGTCTCCTCAGAGCCTTCTCCTCTCCAGACTGCACAACCCCAACTCTCTCAGGCTGTCTCCAGAGCAGAGCAGCTCCAGCCCTCTGCTCATCCTCATGGCCCTTCTCTGGACACCTTCCAGCACCTCCAGAGCCTTCCTGGAACAGAGGCTCCAGAACTGGACACAGAGCTCCAGGTGTGGTCTGAGCAGAGTGGGGCAGAGGGGGAGAATCCCCTCCCTTGCCCTGCTGGCCTCCCTCAACCTCCGTCTTGGCAATCATTACTCCCTTTTATAACCTGAAAAATTTAAGAGTAACAAATCTTATTTTCCTAGAGAGGGTTTTGGGGTTTTTTTCTTTGCATTTTGTGTGGAACCTACAGCTGAACTGTTCCTCTCTGGCCCACAACATTGATTAAAGCAGTGAGAACTGCTGTAGCTGAATCCTGCAGGGCTCAGAACTTTCCTTTCTTTGCAAAACCTCCAGTGAGATGTCTCCAGTGTGACAAGCCTGACATGAAGATTTCCTCCTCTTCAGCAAAGGGACCAGCCCCATAACCAAGATGTCACAAATCCTCCAGAGCTGAGAGGGGAAAAAAAATGCAGAGAGGTGAGGTAAATGCCAGGGGAAGAAGGAAGCTCTGCTCACAACTGGGTGCTCCATAAGGGATCACTGCTGTGCATTTTTCATGTTGGAATGTTCTCTGGGGAGCCCTTTGCTTTCAGGCACAGCAGTGAGAAATGGAGATGTCTGCTGGAGTGCCTTCTCTGCTGCACTTCTTCCTTCCTGGCGTTCCCCAGAGCAGGTGGCACCAGCAATTCCTCCCCTACTCTTTGCTTTCAAGTTATTCCCTTCGTGCAGGGGCTGGCTTCTGACATGAAAAGCATTGAAGTAAATTAGAGTGTAGCTCCCTGAAGCTAATTTTTCCATCATAATTCACATGGGTGCCTTACAGTCCCTGGACAAAAAGCCCAAAGGTAACTAAGGCAGTGTTGCTCTGGTGCAAGTCCTTCCACTGGGGCTGGGTCTCACCTTTGCTTGAAGCTTTCCTGGAGAAACCTGAAGCTTACATTTGCAAACAGGTCATATCTTTAGATGGTCTTTTAAAGGTAAATGTTGCCAGATGGGAAGCTGGCAGGAAAAGGAAGGCTTTTACATAGAGCTGCAGTGATAGGGTGAGAGGCAATGGCTTCAAACCAGAGAAGAGCTGATTTAGGTTGGATGTTGGGAACACGTTCTGCACCATGAGGGTGCCCAGGAAGGTGCTGGAGTCAGTGTCCCTGGAAGTGTTTAAGAAAAGCCTGAATGAGGCACTTAGTGCCATAGTCTGGCTGATTAGATAGGCTTGGGTGGTTGGTTGGACTTGATGATCTTCAAAGTATCAGCCCAGATAGCATTAAGAGACCTAATGGTTAATTAAAGCTTTCACATCACTACTGCTTCTCTGCCAAAACAAAAAGACCCCAAACCTGAATGTGGTCACACCCTTAGCTGTGTCTGGATGTGCAGTGTGGGCTTGGGATAGCTCTGGAGAAGGTTACAGCTCCTTTGTGTGAAGAATTGATTTGGATGTTCAAGTTGTTTATCATGAGGGTGGTGGAACACTGGAAGAGGTTTGCCCAGGGAGGTGGTTGAGGCCCCATCCCTGGAGGTACTCAAGGTCAGGCTGGACAAGGCTCTGAGCAACCTGATCTAGTGGAGGATGACCCTGCTGTGACTACAGGGGTGGTGGACTAGATGACCTTTGGAGGTCCCTTCCAACCCAACCCATTGTATGATTCTATGATTCAACAATTCTGTGATTCAATGATTCTGTGATTCAATGATTCTATGATTCAGGCTGGGGGTGTTCAGCCTGCAGAAGAGAAGGCTGCAGGGACACCTAAGAGCAACCTGCCAGGACCTGAAGGGAGCTGCAAGAAGGCTGCAGAGAGACTGTTTGCAAAGGCCTGCAGGGACAGGAGCAGGGACAATGGCTTCAAAGTAGAGCAGAGCAGATTGAGATTGGATGTGAGGAAGAAGTTGTGCAGCATGAGGGTGGTGGAACACTGGAAGAGGTTGCCCAGGGAGGTGGTTGAGAGCTTCAAGGTGAGGCTGGAGAGGGCTGTGGGCAACCTGATCTAGTTGGGGATGTCCCTGCTGACTGCAGAGGGGCTTGGACTGGCTGAGCTTTGGTGGTCCCTTCCCACCCAGACCATTCTGTGATTCTGTTCTACAGAAATGCCACTATGTGAGCAGATGAGATGCGGTCGAGTTTCTTGTCCAACCACCTGGAGAGCTTTTACTACAAAGCCAGGGGTAAGTATGTACTGGGTTTTAGTGGAAGCCTCGATTTTGCTTGGTGGTTGTCAACCACTGGAAGGAGCTTTTCGGCTCCCCTTTCTTCCCCGTTGCCCCTGTTGGGCACTAGAGGGACTCTAGAGTTTCCTAACCGATAGAAACATCTCTGCAATCCCGAGGCAGGAGCTCTACTCCTCCCGGTCACCTTAGCCTGGGTGATTTCAAAGTGGAAAGGTGGCAAAAAAAAAAAAAAAAAAGATTTAAAAAAATGCTTTCTTCTCACCTCCAGCCTAAACCTCCCCTGGTGCAGCTGGAGACTGTGTCCTCTCCTTCTGTCCCTGCTTGCCTGGCAGAAGAGCCCAACCCCCACCTGGCTACAACCTCCCTTCAGGGAGCTGTAGAGAGCAATGAGGTCTCCCCTGAGCCTCCTCTTCTCCAGGCTAAACACCCCCAGCTCCCTCAGCCTCTCCTCACAGGGCTGTGCTCCAGACCCCTCCCCAGCCTTGCTGCCCTTCTCTGGACACCTTCCAGTTCCTCCCTTCAGGGAGTTGTAGAAGGCAATGAGGTCTCCCCTGAGCTTTCTCCTTATCACCCATCCTCGTTGGTCGTTCCAGCTCTTCCCATCAGGTGAGGGTTAGAGCTGGCTTTGCCTCAACTGCCTTCTTCATTCAGCTAATGTTATGACGTTGGCACTGGGGCTTGAGTCAGGCCACACTTTGGAGAAATTAAATGTTTCCTTCCCCAGACTGAAGCAAAGCCAGATACGTAAGTTGCCAGCTCGATAAACTGTCAGAGGTGGTTAGCTCTTAGAGCTGTACAGTGGAAGAAGAATATTTATTGAGAAGTCCCTTCCCACACAGTGCTCCCCAGCACTGTTCTAAAGAAGGGCCAGCAATGCCATTCCTTTTTATTTTATCTGGCAGGTATTTGACTTCCCAGACCTCTGTACGGAGATCCATGATTCACGGAATCACAGAACATGAGGGGCTGGAAGGGACCTCAATGCTCATCCAGTCCAACCCCCCTGCCAGAGCAGCAGCACCTAGAGCAGGTCACACAGGAACACAGCCAGCTGGGTCTTGAATATTTGCAGAGAGGGAGACTCCACAACCCCCCTGGGCAGCCTGGTCCAGAGCTCTGTCACCCTCACGAGGCAAAAAAATCTTCCTCCTCTTTCCATGGAACTTCCTCTGCCTCAACTTCCACCACTGCCCCTTGTGCTGGCATTGGGCATCACCCAGCAGAGCCTGACTCCAGCCTCTGGGCACTCCCCCTGCACATCTTGAGCCCCAGCAATGAGGTCACCTCTCAGGCTCCTCCTCTCCAAGCTCCAGAGCCCTCAGCTCCCTCAGGCTCTCCTCATCAGGAAGATCTTCCACTGCCTTCAGCATCTTTGTGCCTCTGTGCTGGACTCTCTCAAGCAGTTCCCTGAGGTCCTTCTTGAACTGAGGGGCCCAGAATGGACACAATATTCCAGATGTGGCCTCAGCAGGACAGAGGAGAGGGGGAGGAGAACCTCTCTTGACCTACTCACCACAGCCCTTCTAACCCACCCCAGGATGCCCTTGGCCTTCTTGGCCACCAGAGCACATTGCTGGCTCATGCTCAACCTCCCACCCACCAGGACCCCCAGGTCCTTTTCCCCTTCTCTGCTCTCCAGCAGCTCACCCCCAACCTCTCCTGCTCCATGGGGTTGTTCTTTCCCAGGTGCAAGACTCATTGAAGCTTTAATATAAAGGTCAAGGTTAGTGAAGTTATGTAAAAATATTTCTTTTTTTTTTCTCCCTTTGTACAAAAAAATTATCTTTCTTTACTCTCTCTCTTGGTGGGGTGATGCTTTTTGATCTCTGCACGAATATTCCTAATAAACCCACGTGCCTGCATTCTAATATCTCTGACATACATTAAAAGACTCTTCCCCCCCGCTCCCCCCCCCCCCCCCCCCCCGCCTTTAAACCCCCAGTGTCAACACTGCTGCTGAATATTTAATGTGCAGCAGAATGTAATTTGCCTAGGTAATTATCTGGGGGAAGATGGTGGATGCCACTCCGTGTGGCTTTCCCCTCCCCCCTCTGTTTATTTTTCACCACCTCTGATGACTGTTTAAAGGAGAGATGCAACTGAATGACTAACTTCCAAGATTCACCTTTTATTTTTCTTTCTCTCTCTCTCTCTGTCTCTGCAGGCTGCTGTTGAAAAGACTCAGGCTGCTTCCCTGTGCTGCAGCTGAGCTAGAGGCGTAGGTTCCTCTGTGGCACAGGGAATGTTCTGAGCATTCCTCTGCTTTCACCCTCTCTGATCTCTAGGAATATTCATTGACGGTGCACAGCCTATTTATTTCAGCTCAGCCATCTCTTCCACAGGATCACAGGATGTTAGGGATTGGAAGGGGCCTTGAAAGATCATCAAGTCCAACCCCCCCTGCCACAGCAGGACCATAGAATCCAGCACAGGAACACATCCAGATGGGGCTTGAAGGTCTCCAGAGAAGGAGACTCCACAATCTCTCTGGGCAGCCTGTTCCAGTGCTCTGGCACCCTCAAAGGGAAGAAGTTCCTCCTCCTGTTGAGTTGGAACCTCCTGTGCTGCAGTTTCCATCCATTGCCCCTTGTCCTATCCCAAGGTGCAACAGGAGCAGAGCCTGTCCCCTCCCTCTTGACCCCCATCCCTCATTATTTCACAGCACCCATGGCCACTGTTGTTTTTTTTTTCCAGCAAAATATAATCTGTCCTTCCCTCCCCTGCCCCCTACCCCTTTCCTTTTATTTAAATAAATATTGCAAAAGCTTGAAAGAAATCTAATTTCCATTTGGATGAAGCATAAGTGTTTCTCCTTGATTCAGTCCACTGCTCATTCCCTCTTAGGGCTCCTTCTGAGCGGGCTTTGTGTAAGCCTCCATTCACATTATCTAGGGGGTGAAAGGAAGGGCAAAGTCCATGTGCTCATGGGGAGAGCTCCACCATGGCCACCTAGGCCTCCATCCATGGGCAGGCAGAGAAGAAGGAAGAAGGGGAAAGGCACTACTGATCCCTGGGGTGCTGGGGATTCTGGTTGCATGTTCCTTATGCTCTGAATGGGCACCTTTGCTCCTGGCAGTCAGGAAAGCCAATCACATCCTGGGCTGCAGCAAAGCAAGCATAGCCAGCAGGGCAAGGGAGATGATTCTCCCCCTCTGCTCCACTCTGCTGAGACCACACCTGGAGCTCTGTGTCCAGTTCTGGAGCCTCTGTTCCAGGAAGGCTCGGGAGGTGCTGGAAGGTGTCCAGAGAAGGGCCATGAGGATGAGCAGAGGGCTGGAGCTGCTCTGCTCTGGAGACAGCCTGAGAGAGTTGGGGTTGTGCAGTCTGGAGAAGAGAAGGCTCTGAGGAGACCTTTTTGTGGCCTTGCAGGATCTTAAGGGGGCTCCAAGAAATCTGGGGAGGGACTTTTTTAGGGTGTCAGGGAGTGATAGGACTGGGGGGAATGGAAAAAAAAATAGAAATGGGGAGATTGAGATTGGATGTTAGGAAGAAGTTTTTCCCCATGAGGGTGCTGAGAGACTGGCAGAGGTTGCCCAGGGAGGTGGTGGAAGCCTCATGCCTGGAGGTTTTTGCAGCCAGGCTGGATGTGGCTGTGAGCAACCTGCTGTAGTGTGAGGTGTCCAGTTGGAACTGGATGATCCTTGAGGCCCCTTCTAACACTAACAATTCTATGGTTCTATAAGAAAGACTGCCTGCAGCAAATCCATTTTGTCTGGAAGCATCTCCCCTGGATGGATATTCATCACTGATGGCAAGCAACCAGAGGGGAACATGATGGCTTTTGTTGGCTTGGCAAGTCCCTGCTCCCTTTGACTGCCACTGATTTACAGATGAGATGCTGGAAGAGAGAAGCAGCAAAGCTGGGAAGTTCTCCCAAAAGGTTTGAGGAGGACTTGGGAAACGGTCTGGAGGAGACATCTGCAGCCTTGACTTGCAGGCATGGATCTTTAAAGGAAATTTCTTTTTTTCTTTCTTTTTTTTTTTTTTTCACTAAGGAATAAAAATATTTAAAAGAATTTGGCATTCCTCAAGTCACCTTCTTGCCATTGAGGTGGGACTGGAAGCTAACTCAGCACAGTAGTTACAGAGGGGTGGCCACCTCTGCGTGGCAGCTGAAGAAACAGAAGCAGTGGCAGAACCTAGGCTTCCCTGAATCTATGTTTTGCCTCTTAAGGCCTCAAATTACAGCTCTGACATATCAGTACTCCTAAAAACTGTGCTGGAAATCAAGCTGGCTACCTCAAATCAGTGATGTTTTGGGTGAAACATAACTAGAGTGCTCTGAACGGTGCAGCAAAAAAAGGAAAGAAAACTGAAATTAGCATTTAAAGGTTTGACACTGTAGTGACCCTAGGGGGTACCTTGGGCACTATTTATCCTTGCTGGATCCAAAGCTGGTACCAAAACCTGACTTAGGCTAATCCATGAGAGAATTGCTGGTTAAGGTTCTGACAGAATGGGGGTTTTTTTGCACACTCAGGTTTTTTGTTTTTTGTTTTGGTTTTTTTTTTTTTTTAAACCAAGCCATTAGAGCAATTTGTTTAGGAAATAGAAAAGGGAAAAAGAGAGTAGCACGTCGCCGTCTTTCATCTCCAGCAAAGGGAACCGAAACAAAGTGATTCTGATTAGCAAAAGGCGAGAGGAGCCGACGCCGCAGCTCCACCGCATCGGCGGCGAAGGACGACTTTGCCCTTGCCTGCTTTTACCCACTACGGAAACTGTAATTGACGTCCTGAGGGGCTGAGGAGGAAAAGTTCAAGTCTGAGAAGCCGGTAAGTGACGAAGTAATAGGATAGCTTTTATTGCCGGATGCCGGGGGACGGCTGGAGAGCTCGGCCCTACGAGAGCACAATGTGTAAGTTAGCAGCAGTGCAGCTCCCGGGGGACCGTAGAAGCGTCCCCGGGGGGCTGTAGAAGCGCCTCGTAACCTATCTCACCAGCATCGCCTCTCCTTCTCCAGAAGTTAGGAGAGGTTAGCTTGAGCTGAGACTTGAATCATATGAAGCCTGGTGAGGGAGTTTCGGGATGCTTTTCCGCGACGGCCGGGACGATGGACCAGGGGCCAGGGCTGAAGGCCGTCTGGCCGTCCCGGAGCACCTCGCCGCCGCCATGTATCCACCGAACCCGGGCGCCCTGCCCTCGGTAGCGCCCCGCGCAGGTATCGGGGCGGCCGCGGAGCCCCTCCGCAATGCAGGGGCCGCTGCGGGCGGTGGGCAGGGCAGGGCCGGGGCGGGGCGGGGCGGTGGGCAGGGGGCGGGCGGGGGCCGGGCGCCGCTCCTGCCGCCGCGGGGCCCCTGCGGGAGCGGCGCCGGGGCCGGGGCGGGGCCGGGGGCGGAGAAGGGAGGCGGGTCCCGGGGGCTGGCGGCGCGCAGGCGGCCGCGTCCCGGCGACAGCCCCGAGAGCGGCGGGGCCGGGCTAAGGCGGGCACGGCGGCGGCGCCCTCTCTCTGCCCCTCGGCGCGGCAGCGCGTCCCGGTGCCGGCAGCCGCCGTGGCGCTCAGGTAAGGATCCTCCTGCGCCGAGGCCCCGCTGCGGACGGGCTGCGGGCTGGCTGCGGGCGGGTGGGTGCGTGGGGGGCCGTGGCGGCGGCGCTGGCGGTCCCGCAGCCCGGGGCGGGAGGTGCCCGTCGGAAGAAGCGGGGCAGGACAGCCGCGGGGTCTGTGCCGAGAGCCGCTGGGGACCGATGGATGCGCGGGGCTGGGGCGCGCCGCTCTTGCCCGCGCCCCCCTCAGCCGGGCGCGGACGGAGGGCGGCCCCGGGCCGAAGTTTGCAGCCCGTTGGCCCCGGCGGACGTCGCGGCTGCGGGGGTGGGGGTAATATGCGGCTCCTCGGTGACGCCTGCTTTGTGTTCGTGGGAGCAGTGGGCTTCAGGTGGCTGCCCGTGAGGGTTTTTGAGCATCTCTAGGCTGTAAAAGCTTCTAAAGGATGTAACCTTCTGTCCTCTCCTGCCCCCACCCCTAAGCTTCTCTGAAGGGATTCTATAAGGCTGAACAAAGAACCTTGTGTGAGACAAGGGAGTGCGATGCCTGTAAGCGCTTTTTACGTGCATCGGGGAGATAGGGGGGGACGGGACGGGGGGAGAACCGTTAATATAATTCCCTGTATTGAATGGATCAAGCACGGCGAGGAAACAAGTGTGTCCGGGCAGGCTGGTAGCCGCAGTGAGGCGGTGGAGAACAAAGCCTTTTTATGTAAGAGAAAATGATGCCAAATGTGCCTCGCTTGAGCTGCTGCAGGTACGAGCCAGGGAGGGTGGAGGGGTGGGGGAAGCACATGCGGCTCTGCCGCGCCCGTGAAGGCTGCACCGAAGAGGATCTTGCCGAAATAAAACGACTGCTCGCCTCTCGGTTTGCTGTGCGGATGGATGTTCGAGCTGCTGCTCTAATGACGAGCCTGCCGTTTGGATGAGATGCGGCTCCCGAAAACACCTTTAGGGGAAAGGAAGGGGGTGTGCCGCATACCGGGAGAGTTGCGTTCGCCGCGTAAGGTACCGACGGCATCGTTTGCCTCCCCGAGCTGAGAGGCAGCTTTCGGTGTCCCCCTTTCCCCTGAATAAAGGAATGTTCCCCACATTGGTGGTGGATTTTCGGGCGGGCTTCTCCCCCATGTAAAGTAGCAGGCTTTAGCATACATGTGGGCATTGACATCAAATCATAACATCGTGCAGCTGCCTATATGTACATGTCTGAGAGTCTGACTGATTCTAGGTCGCTAGCATCCCTTGTCATGTCTCTTGTGGCTGTGTCAATAAATCTTGATCCAATCTTTCTTAAAAAAAACCAAAAAACAAAAACCCAAAACCCAAACAACAACCATTGTGCTGCTGGTGGATGAGAAAACCTGTCCCCTTTGTTTCCAGAAAGGTTCTTCCTTGAAAAACTGAAGCACATATCTTTTCTGGTCAGTTTCTTCCCATTTCCTCCCCAAACCTTGTGGGTCTATTTATTTATTTATTTATCTATCTATCTATCTATTTATTTTCTCTTTGAAAGAACCTGCTTCTTTTTCACCTGTGCTGCTTTAGACTTGCAGGGATGTCTAGACTACAGATCTCACAGCCAATGCACCCAAGATGAGGAGGCTCAGCTGCAGGATGTGTTTAATTTTCTTCATGTTTCCTTCCTTATTGGATGACGTGGATCGCAGCATCTCTTGCTGGGTGGAGAGTGGGAATGTGCTGATGGAGCATTACCCAGTGAAGTTATCCCTGCCAGTACTTTATAGATCACTAAGGAGTGATTCACTAGCAGTGAGGGAACAGGCAACCTTCCCTTGAGCGTGCTAAAAACCCCTTGTCAGTTGAGACCTTCCAGTTTGTGGGTGGGTCTCTCTTTCTGCTGCTAGTGTGATGTATAAAGTGGAGCTGGAAGCCAGCCTTGTGTCACCTGGGTGAGGGAATCACTGAATTGTTTGCTGCATTTTTCCTTTCACCCATTTGCAAAACACTCAGTGGTGGTGGGTAGGGACCTGATCTTAACGTGGCACCAGCCTGCTGGAGCTCAGGCTCTTGCAGCTGAGCTAAACTAAAACACTGGAAATCACCTCAGTGGCTCAGTGAGCTGTCAAGTGTGGAAATGAAACATGGGGAGGGTGAGCCCCAGTGCAGGATAGGTCAGGGAAGAGGGCAGGCTTCAGCAGCTGGGTGTGGTGCCCTAAGTTCTATGTGTGTAGCTATTCAGTGAGACCTGGACAGGCTGAGAGCTGGGCAGAGAGGAACCTAATGAGGGTCAAGAAGGAGAAGTGCAGAGTCCTGCAGCTGGGAAGGAAGAAGAAACTGCAGCAGGACAGGTTGGGAGGGGATCTGCTGGAGAGCAGCCCCAAGGAGAAGGAGCTGGGAGTGCTGGTGGACAACAAGTTCTGCATGGGACAGCAATGTGCCCTGGGGGCCAAGAAGGCCAATGGGGTCCTGGGGGGCATTCAGAGGAGTGTGTCCAGCAGAGCCAGGGAGGTTCTCCTCCCCCTCTCCTCTGCCCTGCTGACATCTCACCTGGAACATTGCATCCAGTTCTGGGCTCCCCAGCTCAGGAGGAACAGGGATCTGCTGGAGAGAGTGCAAGGGAGGGCTGCAAGGATGCTGAAGGGACTGGAGCAGTGCCTGGGGAGGAGAGGCTGAGAGCCCTGGGGCTGTTTAGTCTGGAGAAGAGTGAGAGGGGATTTAATAAATGTTTATAACTATCTGAGGGCTGGGGGTCAAGAGGAGGGGGCAGGCTTTGCGCCCTGGGATAGGACAAGGGGCAATGGATGGAAACTGCAGCACAGGAGGTTCCACCTCAACATGAGGAGGAACTTCTTCCCTGTGAGGGTTCCAGAGCCCTGGAACAGGCTGCCCAGAGAGGTTGTAGAGTCTCCTTCTCTGGAACCTTTCCAGCCCTGTCTGGATGTGTTCCTGTGTGACCTGTGCTGGATTCTCTGGTCCTGCTCTGGCAGGCGGGTTGGACTGGAAGATCTTCAAAGTTTCCTTCCAACCCCTAACATCCTCTGATCCTATGATGATCTTCTCATCTTTCTCCCTAAGGGACAAGGATTTAGTTCAGGGAAATTTGCAATTTGTTGCAGCCCTGTTGCTTGCTGCCTGTGGGTGTCTGGGTGAAGCCAGAGGGCCGTCATCCTGAGAAGAAGTTGCTGTCCTTCTGTGGGTGAGATTTGGAGCAGGCTCCCAGCAGGGAGGGCAGCTCGGTGTGGTTATCGTGCAGCTGGTTACATAAAGCAGTGTTTATACCCTCAATTCAGAGGTGGGATGGGATGTAATTGTTATGGTATGTTGTGTCAGTGCCTGCTTAGCTGCCTTCTGACAATGAAAAGTCATCATTTAATCACCCCCCTCCCCCCTCCCTGCCCTGAGGTGCTCTGCCTAGGCAGGGCTGATCTGATCATCGTAGTCACTGAATGAATTGCTGCAGTCCTTGGGCTAAGAACTCTCTAGCTGCTGGATGTTTTCACAGAGTCACAGAATCTTAAGGGCTGGGAGGGACCTGGAAAGCTCACCCAGTCCAACCCCCCTGCCAGAGCAGCAGCACCTAGAGCAGGTCACACAGGAACACAGCCAGCTGGGTCTTGAATATTTGCAGAGAGGGAGACTCCACAACCCCCCTGGGTAGCCTGGTCCAGAGCTCTGTCACCCTCACGAGGCAAAAAAAATCTTCCTCCTGTTTCCATGGAACTTCCTCTGCCTCAGCTTCCACCATTGCCCCTTGTGCTGGCATTGGGCATCACCCAGCAGAGCCTGGCTCCAGCCTCTGGGCACTCCCCCTGCACATCTTGAGCCCCAGCAATGAGGTCACCTCTCAGGCTCCTCCTCTCCAAGCTCCAGAGCCCTCAGCTCCCTCAGGCTCTCCTCGTCAGGAAGATCTTCCACTGCCTTCAGCATGGTTTCCCAGCACACCTTCCAGCCTGTGTCATGCTGCTTCCTGGCTCTTCCCTAAGCCTGGGTTGATGAGAGGAAACATTTGCTGTGTGTGTGCTGGCACTAGAACAGGCTCAGCTCTTGCCCCATTCCACTGGGCTGTGGAAATGACTAGGAATAACTAAACCCAGAAATGAGACTCTGCTGGAGGATTTCAGCCATCACCTCCCAAATGTGGCATGTCATACACCTGGTGAAAATGGCTTTGTTTTCTTAAAGGAGTGGGACCTCCAGCACAGGAGGTTCCACCTCAACACAAGGAGGAACTTCTTCACTGTGAGGGTGACAGAGCACTGGAACAGGCTGCCCAGAGAGGTTGTGGAGTCTCCTTCTCTGGAGCCTTTCCAGCCCCATCTGGATGTGTTCCTGTGTGACCTGTGCTGGATTCTCAGGCAGGGGGCGTTGGACTTGATGATCTCTGGAAGGTCCCTTCCAACTCCTAACATCCTGTGTGATTCTGTGTGACTGGGGAGAAGTCAAGAAAGAAAAAAAGAAAAAATAATTTGGCTTGTGAGGACTTCATGATGATGGCTTCCAGAACTTTCTCTCTTCAGTTCTGGAAGCACTACAAAGTCACAAGGTACTGACAGGACTCAAAATGCAGCTGCAGGTTCTGTGAGATCTGAAATCTGCTCTGCTGGGGTGGGACAAATGACAATTACCTTAAGAAAGGAGAGAACAACAACAACAACAAAAAGCTCTCATAGTGCTTCTCCGTAGAGTTTTGTTCAATTCAAAGGCCTGAGTTCCTTAAAGATTTTTCACTTACAGCATAGGCAGTGCAGAGAACTGGTCTGGGATAAACTCTGCCTCACAGCAAAAGAAAAATAAAAATCATCCTTTGGCTTTATTGGGGTACCCCAAAGAGGCACTCCTGCCTGCAGGACATTTGTAGCTGAAGCCTCACAGTCTCACAGAACATTAGAGGTTGGAAGGGACCTCCAGAGATCATCCAGTCCAATCCCCCTGCCAGAGCAGCAGCACCCAGGGGAGTCTGCACAGGAATGCATCCAGGTGGGGTTGGAAAGGCTCCAGAGAAGGAGACTCCACAACCTCTCTGGGCAGCCTGCTCCAGGGCTCTGAAAGAAGTTTCTCCTCCTGTAGAGCTGAAACCTTCTCTGGTCCAGTTTGTCTCCATTGTTCCTTGGCTTCTTGCTGTGCACCACCCAAAAGAGCTTGGCCCCCTCCACTTGACCCCCAGCCCTCAGCTCTTGAGAGACATTGATCAGATCCCTCTCAGCCTTCTCTTCTCCAGACTAAACAGCCCCAGGGCTCTCAGTCTCTCTTCCCAGGGCAGATGCTCAAGTCCCCTAAGCATCCTCCTGCCTCTCCCTTGGCCTCTCTCCAGCAGCTCTCTGTCTCTCTTGACCTGGGGAGCCCCAAACTGGACACAGGATTGCAGCTGTGGTCTCAGCAGGGCAGAGCAGAGCAGAGGGGGAGCAGAACCTCCCTAGCCCTGCTGGCCACACTTTTCTTGCTGCCCCCCAGGCTCCCCTTGGCTCTCTTGACCACAAGGGCACACCTAGAAAGGGACTAGGGAGTGTTGCAGTTAACATGCACATGAATGAGAGGCAGAGATTTGGAAGGGTTGTGATTATCCTCAGATCCTAGAACCAGATGGCTTCCCGAGGTGCCTTCCAAATGGAATGATCTGATGATCTGGATATTTGCACATGGAAGATTTCACCTCAACATGAAGAGAAACTTCTTTGGTGTGAGGGTGCCAGAGCCCTGGAGCAGGCTGCCCAGAGAGGTTGTGGAGTCTCCTTCTGTGGAGCCTTTCCAACCCCAGCTGGATGCATTCCTGTGCAGACTCCCCTGGGTGCTGCTGCTCTGGCAGGGGGGTTGGACTTGGTGATCTCTGGAGGTCCCTTCCAACCTCTGGTGGACTGTGAGACTGTGCTGTTTTGTTTGTGTGCTACCTTAAAGTCCATCTGTGTGCTTGATGAAGACAGAAAACGACGTGTGGGCTGCGAGGTGGAATTGTTCTTTAAGGCTGGTGGGTGCTTGCTTTGGTCCATCTGGATTTATTCAGTTGTTTAAACACATGCTTAATTGCCCTTGAAAGCCAGCCTTAAGCATGTTTGAAAGTGAAGCATGTTTTTAATGGAAAAGGAGGGGGGAAATGGGGGGAAAAAAGAAAAGGAAGATCAGGGTATGTGGCCTCAGATGTGGAACACCCTTGTGCCAGCTACCTCCAGAGAAAATGAGGGAATGAGCAATGTTCCATGGAATCACTAGGCTGCTTTTCCCTCCCCAAACACACACACACACACCAGGAGGTTTGTTTAGGGCTGGTGGTTTTTCTTCCACTCTTTTTTGCTTCATGCAGAAGCTCTGCCTGCTAGCCAGCAGTTCTGTAGTGCACCTCAGCTAATAAAATACAGCAGGAGCCCTGATTTCACAGAATGACAGAGTCAACCAGGTTGGAAGAGACCTGCAAGATCATTGAATCATTGAGTCATTGAAGCATTGAATCATTGAATCATAGAATCATTGAATCAAAGAATCATTGAATCAAAGAATCATTGAATCATAGAATCATTGAATCATTGAGCCATAGAATCATAAAATAATTGAATAATTGAATCATAGAATCATAGAATCATTGAATCATAGAATCATTGAATCATTGAATCATTGAGTCATAGAATCATAAAATAATTGAATAACTGAATCATAGAATCATAGAATCATTGAATCATGGAATCATAGAATAATTGAATCATGGAATCATTGAGTCATAGAATCATAAAATAATTGAATAATTGAATCATAGAATCATAGAATCATTGAATCATAGAATCATTGAATCATTGAATCATTGAGTCATAGAATCATAAAATAATTGAATAATTGAATCATAGAATCATAGAATCATTGAATCATAGAATCATTGAACCATTGAATCACAGAATCATAGAATAATTGAATCATTGAATCACAGAATCATAGAATCATTGAATCATTGAATCATAAAATAATTGAATAATTGACTCATAGAATCATAGAATCATTGAATCACAGAATCATATAATCACAGAATCATTGAATCACAGAATTGTTGAATCATAGAATCATACAATGGGTTGGGTTGGAAGGGACCTCCAAAGGTCATCTAGTCCACCACCCCTGTAGTCACAGCAGGGTCATCCTCCACTAGATCAGGTTGCTCAGAGCCTTGTCCAGCCTGACCTTGAGTACCTCCAGGGATGGGGCCTCAACCACCTCCCTGGGCAAACCTCTTCCAGTGTTCCACCACCCTCATGATAAACAACTTGAACATCCAAATCAATTCTTCACACAAAGGAGCTGTAACCTTCTCCAGAGCTATCCCAAGCCCACACTGCACATCCAGACACAGCTAAGGGTGTGACCACATTCAGGTTTGGGGTCTTTTTGTTTTGGCAGAGAAGCAGTAGTGATGTGAAAGCTTTAATTAACCATTAGGTCTCTTAATGCTATCTGGGCTGATACTTTGAAGATCATCAAGTCCAACCAACCACCCAAGCCTATCTAATCAGCTAGACCATAGGACTAAGTTCCTCATCCAGTCCTTTCTTAAACACCTCCAGGGATGTCCACCCCACCCCCTTCCTGGGCAGCACATCCCCTGGGCAGCACATTAGTCTGGAGCTTACACCAGGCTGGAGTTTTTTGAAAGCATAAATCATAGAACTCTCAGGGTTGGAAGGGACCTCAAGGCTCATCCAGTTCCAACCCCCCTGCCATGGGCAGGGACACCTCACACTACAGCAGGTTGCTCACAGCCACATCCAGCCTGGCTGCAAAAACCTCCAGGCATGAGGCTTCCACCACCTCCCTGGGCAACCTCTGCCAGTGTCTCACCACCCTCATGGGGAACAACTTCTTCCTCACATCCAATCTCAATCTCCCCATTTCTAGTTTTGCTCCATTCCCCCCAGTCCTATCACTCCCTGACATCCTCAAAAGTCCCTCCCCAGCTTTCTTGGAGCCCCCTTCAGATACTGGAAGGCCACAAGAAGGTCTCCTGGGAGCCTTCTCCTCTCCAGACTGCACAACCCCAACTCTCTCAGGCTGTCTCCAGAGCAGAGGAGCTCCAGCCCTCTGCTCATCCTCCTGGCCCTTCTCTGGACCCCGTAACCAGAGGGTTTGCTGGTGGAAACAGAAGTGCTTTCCTTCAGGAGTCTGCCTCAGCAGAGGCCAAAAAGCTTTTATTTCCTGGTGGGGTAGTTTCAGGCTGTGCCTAGACAATTTTCCACAGGTCTTGAAGAGAAAGTAGTAGAATGCAAATAAATCACCATTGGATGTGAAAAGAAAAATAATGCTAAGTTCTAAACAATCCCATTGCATAGAGGAAAGCCATAAGCTGGTTGTGTGCACTAAGTTCATCTCTTTTTGGCTTCCTCACTCTAGCAGATCCCAGCTCTGGCTTCTCCTGGCTTTGCTGACCTGGGCTGCATTGCTTTGGTGTGGCTGAGTATCTAACAAACAACTCCCTGCTCTTCTCTCTCCTCTGTTGTGTACAGGGGTAGGGAGCAGGGAAGGGGAAGATGTTATTAGCTCACTGGACAGACCTTGCCCAACGTGGACAAACTTCTTGTGCTCTTGTAAATGTTGTCTGTTTGCTACATATGGATTGCATTTCGTTGTAGCTTGGAGTTTTGCTTGTAAATACAGCTTCACTTTGCTTCCAACTGAGCTGGTCTGGCAATTTTCTGTTGGAGGCAAGGGTGGTGGTGGGGAATTTTTCAACCCACCACACATTGGTGAGGTTTGAATCACAGGTGGTGCTGCTGCTGAGCTCCAGGGAGGGTGTTGTAGAAGGAGATGCAATGTGACATTTGTAATTGCTTTCTAGGTACTGGAGGAAAAGGGCTGCCTCCATGGGGTTAATTTGGATTGCTGTGGCCACATGGGCTGACTGTGCTAGTTGCTAAGAAGATTTGAGGTCCTGATTGACCCATTTTCCTTTGACACTAATTGTTTGCTGCTGCATTAAGGAGGAGAGAAGAACTAATGCTGTGGCTCCAAATGGTTTTATACTGGCTGCTGTTCCTCACTTGCAGTGGTCTCATGGATGGAACTGATCATTGTTCTTCTTTCATGACTTGGGAGGTGGTAGGAGCCCATCATAGAATCTTCAGGGTTGGAAGGGACCTCAAGGATCAGTCAGTTCCAATCCCCCCTGCCATGGGCAGGGACACCTCACACTACAGCAGGTTGCTCACAGCCACATCCAGCCTGGCTGCAAAAACCTCCAGGCAGGAGGCTTCCACCACCTCCCTGGGCAACCTGTGCCAGTCTCTCACCACCCTCATGGGGAAAAACTTCTTCCTAACATCCAATCTGAAGCTACCCAGTTCAAGTTTTGTTCCATTCCCCCCCAGTCCTATCACTCCCTGACACCTTCAAAAGTCCCTCCCCAGATATTTGTAGCCCCCTTCAGATCCTGGAAGGCCACAAGAAGGTCTCCTCAGAGCCTTCTCTTCTCCAGACTGCACAACCCCAACTCTCTCAGGCTGTCTGCATAGCAGAGGAGCTCCAGCCCTCTGCTCATCCTCATGGCCCTTCTCTGGACATGCTCCATCACTATCATTCCAAATGATAAGGAAGCAAGAGCTTCAGGGTGCTGGTGTCTCTATACAGTGCCTTGCATCCCTGTTCACAAGGATACTAGGGTGAAAAGTTGAGGCTTGGGTCAAGTTCAGCAAGGCAAAGATTTATCAAATCTCTTTGTTTTCTGTAATCTGTGAGACATGTTAGTGCTGGTTGGTTGGCATGGTACAGTAGAGTGTTTCTCTTTGAATATGTTAAAGCCAAGCAGAGCCTGGGCTGCATCAAGAGAAGTGTGGCCAGCAGGGCCAGGGAGGGGATTCTCCCCCTCTGCTCCACTCTGCTCAGACCACACCTGGAGCTCTGGGTCCAGTTCTGGAGCCTCTGTTGCAGGAAGGATCTGGAGGTGCTGGAAGGTGTCCAGAGAAGGGCCACGAGGATGAGCAGAGGGCTGGAGCTGCTCTGCTCTGGAGACAGCCTGAGAGAGTTGGGGTTGTGCAGTCTGGAGAGGAGAAGGCTCTGAGGAGACCTTCTTGTGACCTTCCAGGATCTGAAGGGGGCTCCAAGAAATCTGGGGAGGGACTTTTGAGGGTGTCAGGGAGTGATAGGAGTCATGGGAATGGAGCAAAACTGGAAGTGGGGAGATTCAGATTGGATATTAGGAAGAAATTCTTCCCCATGAGGGTGGTGAGAGACTGGCAGAGGTTGCCCAGGGAGGTGGAGGAAGCCTCCTGCCTGGAGGTTTTTGCAGCCAGGCTGGATGTGGCTGTGAGCAACCTGCTGTAGTGTGAGGTGTCCCTGCCCATGGCAGGGGGGTTGGAACTGGCTGAGCCTTGAGGTCCCTTCCAACCCTGACAGTTCCATGATTCTCCCTTTCTGTGGTGTCAGAAGTGATTGTTTAATTGCAGTGCACGCTGCCCTTCCCCCTTTAAAATGCTTCTGTCCATCTGTATGTTCATAGAGCATGAGGGAGACCCTGGGCAAGGATGTTAAGTGGGGAAAATCGATGTAACTGTGTTGAATTCATTGGATCTGCACCTGGCTCTCACCAGCTGGCAGAGGACAATGCTCCTTTCAGCTCTGTTTTCTCATCATTGAAAATTTGGGATACTTGGGGTGGTTTTTTCCTGATCAGGAAAAGAATCTGCTGATACCTGGGAGTGCTTAAGGCATAAATGTGTAGCTAGAATTCAGCCCTTCTGGCAAATTCTGGTCCTTCATTTACAACCTACAGTCACAGGCTCAGGGATGTGAGAAAATGTTTCCTATCTCATGCCCCTGGCAAGAAGTAGGAATAGTTTTCTGTTAGAACTTCTGCTAACTCTAATGCGGTCAGGTCGTGGAAGCTTCCAGTCAGTTGAGTTATGATACCAATTTGGGGCAGGAGTTGAACTGTTGGAGGGTAGGAGGGCTCTGCAGAGGGACCTTGCCAGGCTGGGTGGGTGGGGAGAGGTCAATGGGGTGAGATTTAACAAGTTTGAGTGCTGGGTTCAATACTTTGGCCACAACAACCCCAGGCAGTACTGCAGGCTGGGGACAGAGTGGCTGGAGAGCAGCCAGGCAGAGAGGGACCTGGGGGTGCTGGTGGAGAGCAGCTGAAGAGGAGCCAGCAGTGTGCCCAGGTGGCCAAGAAGGCCAATGGCATCCTGGCCTGCATCAGCAATAGGGTGGCCAGCAGTTCTAGTTTTGCTCCATTCCCCCCAGTCCTATCACTTCCTGACATCTTAAAAATTCCCTCCCCAGCTTTCATGTTATGTGTTAGAAGTGGCATTCAGAGCCAGGTAGTAGCCTCCAGATAGGACTAGGGATGGATCCAAGCTAGAGGAGGGGAGAGGGCAGAACTAGAAATGGGGAGATTCAGATTGGATGTTAGGAAGAAGTTGTTCCCCATGAGAGTGGTGAGAGACTGGCAGAGGTTGCCCAGGGAGGTGGTGGAAGCCTCCTGCCTGGAGGTTTTTGCAGCCAGGCTGGATGTGGCTGTGAGCAACCTGCTGGAGTGTGAGGTGTCCCTGCCCATGGCAGGGGAGTTGGAACTTGGATGGTCCTTGAGGTCCCTTCCAACCCTGACAACTCTGTGAAAACTTTCTCCTGAAAACTGTTGAAGGAGCCAGTTAAGTCAGGAGGAAGGAAACTGTATTGCTTGTTATTTAGGGAGATAAAATCTGGCTGTTTCCTGGAGTAGTAAAGGGAAAGTTGGCAAATATGTGTGAGAGAGTAATTAAAAAAAAAAAAAAGAGAGAGAGACAAAACCAAACAAACCTCTTTCTGTGACAGAGAAGGAAGGGGGAGGGGGAAAGCAGTTAAGAATGTGATTCATTCCAAAGAGCCAAGGGTTAGAGTGTGGTAAATAAGAGCTTTCATTCCCTGCAGAGTTAAGCTTTTGGGGCATATAGAGAGCTGGTTGTACTTCTGAGAAAGACTTCAGCAAAATATTGAAGGTAAGCTTTAGGTATCATCCAGTGTTGCCTATTGCAGCACCTAATAAATGGGTGTCTAAGGCTCTGAATAAAAGGCATTTTGTAATATGACCAAGTGAGTATATATCTGTCTATCATTTTATGTTCCACACAGTCTGCCAAAATTAGCAACAGGGAAAAGAAAAGGCCTTGGGGGTGCTGGGGGAGGAGAAGCTCAAGAGGAGCCAGCAGTGAGCACTTGCAGCCCAGAGAGCCAAGCAGAGCCTGGGCTGCAGCAAGAGAAGTGTGGCCAGCAGGGCCAGGGAGGGGATTCTCCCCCTCTGCTCCACTCTGCTCAGACCACACCTGGAGCTCTGGGTCCAGTTCTGGAGCCTCTGTTCCAGGAAGGATCTGGAGGTGCTGGAAGGTGTCCAGAGAAGGGCCATGAGGATGAGCAGAGGGCTGGAGCTGCTCTGCTCTGGACACAG